>NC_073693.1:98477666-98552666 GCF_029784155.1 Uranotaenia lowii | reverse complement strand
CTAGGTTAGGCTGTTTCGAGAGATATACGGTAGACATCAGGAACAGCGCCGTCGAGTTTTGGAAAGCTAGCTCGGAAGATGCCTGTTGGGACACGTCTCTCTGCATTTGAGTTTTTGCCCGTTCGAGAGGCCTACCTACATGATCGGTCAGAAGTTCTCAGACACTTCTTATAGTGTCCATGGAATTAAAAGAATGTCTTTCTAAAAAATATTTAGGTTAGTAAGTTGTAGCGCCAACATAAATCTTGATTTGGATTCCGTCAGTCGTTTCATTTCTATGGACTAATTTCTTTACAAATCAGGGTGAAAAGTGAAAATGTTTTCGGTTTCAAAATCTGAGTTTGACCGATTAAAGGCATTTTTATAATAGTTTCTGCAAATGAGTGATAGTCATTTGATACGATTTTACTCCGTTGAAGGTTGGATTCAGATTGATTTTTTATTGTTCGATAAGTTCTTGACAAGGTTCCTACTGGAGACGCCTGAAGCACCGTTCTATGTAAAAGCCATGTACACGATCACCAATCCGTGATCGATGTACATGCGAAAGAGACAAAGACAGAAACCTCGAAAAGCTATGACTGCACACATGGTAACAGCGAGGTTCAGTAAATTTGAAATGCGACACTTTCGTTCGTCGCAGTAAATGCTGATGCTGAATTTTGTGCAGGCATTGAACTGAAGGTTCAATGCCGGTTAGTAATAAATTTCTCAGCATGTTCTCACTGGTGTGGTCTGCTGAGGATGTAAGAATTGGAAGGCATGAAAATGACATGTGAAATCCACATGTCACACCATCCCCCTACGGGCCAAAATTGAAAGGTAAATTATTCGGATTTGCTTCAAGTGCCTCTCACAATTTTTAATGATTCTATATAATATGTTGATTTCGGTTAATGATTACAAAATAGGTATTATTTAATTATAATGTTATATTTCTGTATCACGTTTAATTTTAATTGTATGTTTCTGTATCCTGCACCCCTTCCCCCTTAATGGAAAAGGAGGCGGTTTAGCTGCCTATTTGATTAGTCTTGATATGTGTACTTCCTGCTCTCTATTATCTGCATTTATTATTGTTACGTTTGGCGTATTTATTTTTGTAATCAAGAAAGGTCCGTTGTAAACGGGGTCTAACTTGTGTCTATTTTCTCTTTTTAAATACACTGTATCGCCTATTTTTATATCTGTTATATTAATGTTATTATTGACTGCATTTGTTCTTTTGATTTTTTCTTTGTTGAGAGTTTGCATGACATTGTTGTGAGTAACTTGTAATCTATATTTTAGTTCTTTTTGATACGAGTCGAAGTTATATAAGGGATCAACGTTATTGTTACAAAATTCAAAAGTATTACATGTTTTTCCAAAAATTAATTCGAATGGCGTGAAATCGTGTTGTATGTTAGGCG
Organism: Uranotaenia lowii; assembly: GCF_029784155.1. Classification (NCBI taxonomy): domain Eukaryota; kingdom Metazoa; phylum Arthropoda; class Insecta; order Diptera; family Culicidae; genus Uranotaenia; species Uranotaenia lowii. The sequence continues at coordinate 98,551,254 of NC_073693.1, read as the reverse complement.
TTGTATTGTAAACAAAGCAATAAAAGGGAAGCCACTCATCCCAATCATTCGTGCGTTGGTTTGAAAATATCCTTAAGTATTCGTTCAAGCATTTATGGTTGCGTTCTAACGCACCGATTGTTTGAGGGTGGTAAGCTGTTGAGCAAGTGTGGTTTAATTGTAGCAAATTGCATATTTCGTCAAACACTCCTTTGTATTCGGTTCCTTGATCTGTTTTGATACATCTCATGGGACCGTATATAAGGATGCATTTTTCTACAACTGCTTTAGCTATTGTAACAGCTGATTTGTCCGGAATGGGTATTGCAATTACATACTTGGAAAGATCGCATTGCAATGTCACTGCATAGCGGTTTCCTTTTTCAGTGAGAGCAAACGGACCGATGGTGTCAATGGACACTACATCGAAGGTTTTGTTAGGTGTGGTAGTAACGATTGCTGGCGTTTTTGCTGTAATCGCATGTTTATTTATTTTACAAAGTTCACATACCTTGACGTAGTCTGAAACAGTTTGTTTCATATTTGGCCAAGAGTATAGGGACTTTAATTTTTTGTATAATCTATTTATACCTGGATGACCTCCCGTCGGAGAGTCATGGTATTGTTTTAATATGTTTTTAATTTCTTCCGATGTTTTTATTTCAACAGGTTTCTCGTAAATTAATATGGTAGCGTTCCTAAGAACTGCATTACCGAAACTTTTAAATGAATTTAAATCAACATGTGTGAATATAATGTCGTTTGTTTGTATTGCTAGCTTTCTTGGATATGTTGCTTTCGTATTTGAATTATCGGCAGGCCTGCCATCGATTATTTTTAAAACTTTTTCTAATTCTATTCTAAAGTTTTCGGGATTTTCTATTGCTAGAGCTAACGTTGGAGTTAGTCTCTTCCGGAATTTTTTATCGTATATTATCATATTTATCGATGTTTTATCATTATTATATGAAAATGTTAATTTTGGCAAGTCGAATGCTTCTAAACTACTGACAGCTTCGTACACGTGAAGTTGATCAGGCTTCTGTGTCTGGCTGGTAGTTGTTGTAGCAGCATTTTTCTTTGCCATAGATCTAGTTACTAAATACATGTTTTTTAGTGTGTCTGACGTTATTTGAATTCTAGATAACGCATCAGATAACACATTTGAACTACCTTTAATGTATTCTACCTTAAAATCGTATTCCTCCAAATCCCATCTCATACGTGTGAGTTTGGATGAGGGGTTTTTAAGTGAAAATAAATATATTAGTGGTCTATGGTCAGTACGTATAACGAATTTTCGGCCATAGATATATGGTCTAAAATACTCGATGGCCCAATGTATGGCGGTCAGTTCCTGTTCGATTGTTGATTTGTGTGATTCACCTTTTGTAAAAGCCTTGCTGGCAAATGCAATTGGTAATTCAAAATCTCCAAAACGTTGAGCCAGTACTGCTCCGCAAGCTACTTTGGACGCATCTGTAGTGATAATAAAATCTTTTGTGTAATCGGGGAACTGTAAAATATTTGGTGATAATAATTTCATCTTAAGAGTGTCGAATGATTTCTGACACTCCTCGTTCCATTTGAATATTGAATCCTTGCGTAATAATTTGTTTAGAGGGTTGGCTATATCTGAAAAATTTTTGATGAAGCGACGATAGTAATTACAAAAAGCAACAAATCGCCGAACTTCATCTGAATTCTTCGGTACTGGGTAGTTTCGAATAGTATCATATTTACTTTTGTCGGGTTGTATGCCATCTCTCGAAATATGGTGTCCTAAATAAGTCACCTCATTCTTGAAGAAATGGCATTTAAATGGATTTAATTTAAGTTTGAATTTTCTTAAGTGCTGAAACACTTCGCGTAAATTTGCTATATGGTGATTAATTGAGCATCCTACTACGATAATATCATCTATGTAGAGGAATGCACAGTTTGGAGGTAGACCGCTTAACGCGATGGACATCATGCGTTGAAAGGAGTTAGGGCTTATGTTTAGACCGAATGGAAGCCTATTAAATTCAAAATGGCCTTTATCAGAGGAGAAGGCTGTGTATTTTTTGGAATTTTTGTCTAATGGGATTTGATGAAATCCAGACATTAGGTCGAGTGTAGAAAAGTATCTTGCACGACCCAATTGATCCAAAATTTCATCTATCCGCGGGAGTGGAAATTTATCTGGGGTTATTTTTTTGTTCAATTGACGGTAATCAATTACAAGACGCCATTTTTTACTTCCATTTGAATTTGATTTCTTTGGAACAAGTAAAATAGGCGAGTTGTAAGGTGAGGTTGAATTTTGAATTATCCCTTCATTAAGCATGGTCTGTATTTGTTCATTAATTTCATTTTTTTGAGATTCTGGCAATCTATAGTTTTTAATATATGTCGGTTTTTGGTCATTGAGAGCTATACTTTGTTCGTAAAAATTGTTTTCCGTAAGCAAATCACCTTGAAGCGAAAATATGTCATTAAATTCAATGCAAAGGTTTTCAAGTTTATCTCTGATATGAGGATCACTGTTTTCAAGTTTCAGTTCATTTTTCAATTTCTGAGCTCGTTCGCTAATATTTTCTTTGTTTGTGTTGTTTGAAATAGCACAAAAGTAAAAATTTGATAGGGGTTCATGTTTGGGATAGAAGTTTGCCGGTAATAAAACTTCCTTAGTTGTAGTATTAATAATTTTAACATTACTATTGCCTTTATTTACCAGAGTATTAGCGCAAAATACTCCTGGGAATATTTCTTCTGAAAAAATTACACTGTCTTCCTGAATGTTAATGTTTTCAAGTTGTTTGATTATCTCACACCTAGCTGGTATAAGATTTGAGTTGACTTGCTTGTTTACTATTGGAATTGTAAATGTTTCAAAATTGTTTGTCAGTTTGAGAAGCCAAGAATCATAATCTATATTGCATTTATGGTTTACTAGAAAATCTCTCCCTAAGATTCCATCAGTAGGAATCGGGAAATCGTTTCTTACTATGTGAAACATCTGAGGTATTTTAATATCATTTAATATGATATTTGTTTGCGTAGTACCCATTGTACTTACGTTTCCATGGCCAATTCCAGCTATGTCACATTTTTGGCTTGGATAATAAATCTGAGTTTTTCTTAATACTCCACATTTGACAACTGATATATCAGATCCGCAATCAACAATAAATGATAATTGCACATCGGACATATCAACCATCAGTTGGACGTAATTGGTGGCAGACACATTTATTGTATATGCTGCTCCAGCTGTACCCCTAAAGGGTGGATATTTCCATTTGATGACTGTAGAATATGTTGTTGCTGTGGCATTTGAATGTGTGGATGCAACGGCATTTGAATTGCCTGGTGCGCTGGCGGCTGATATTGTGCACCGCCTTGGTGTGCTAAAAACATATTCGGTGGATACCGTCCACGCTGAGTCCAATTGCCTCTTTGATTCGAGAAATTACCTCGATGAGACCAATGACCCCTCTGGTTTGAAAAATTTCCACGATTATGGGGCGAGTTTTGGTACCTAACGTGTCGATCATGTTGGTAAAAGTTTGAATAATTACCACGTCCTCTGTGGTTTGTTCCCCGTCCTCTTGGGTGGCTTACTCGACCTGTTAAAATTTGAGCATTTGTAGCAGGTGAATTGTTGTTACTGGTGATTTCATTATTTTCCATCACCTTTTGAATTGCGTCATTAATTTTGTTGAAGGTCCCAGCCTTCAAAATAAGTTTTGTGTCGGTATTCTTGCTACCGCTTATTAGAGCCTCGACTCCTTTTTTGGTTGCCATCGTGTTGGCTCTGTTTGCTGGGATTTCTTCCCTTACATAGCATGATTTAAGTTGTGTTGTTAAAGTTTCAACTTCGTTACAAAAAGTTTGAATTGAATCTTTTTGTCTGGTTGCTTTTAGCTTGGCCAGAACATTGTCCGAAGTAATTTTTGACTCGCAGTGTTGTTTTACTGCGTCTATGATGCCTTGTAAATCATCGGCTCCTGCAATTACTTGCCGGGCTACGCCTGTTAGCCGTGATTTTATGAGCTTCACTACGGTAACTTGAGCTGTTTGTATTTGTGCGGCCGTGGCTGCAGCAAAATCACTTTGTACCGTGTCATTGAATAAATTTACGGAGTCAATGAAAACATCCAAATGCTGTGGTGCGCCATCATACATTTGAATCAGCGTCGTACCCAATTTTACGTCTACCTTTGGGTTTGCCATGTTTCTTTTATGTAACTGTAAAAATGATAACGACACTTTTGCTAAGGTCTTAAATGAAATCAGATGATTTCGATCAAGCTTTGAATCTATTAAAGTTTTTATTTCGCCGTACAGTAACCTTGCCGACTTTATAAAAAAAATCTGTTTGGTTCCCCCAAAGAGATCTATTAAATCTAATATTTCGTTGTAATAGATTCTACTTTGGTTTAGTTTGTTCAATAACGTTGCTCTCCTGTATCTTCGATTAGGATTTTTCTTAAGGTTAACTAAGATTTTCGACAAATCTGCCAGTAGTGAATCTACTTGGTCCATAAATTAATATTATTATTTAATTCTGTTTTCTGCTGTCATTTTTGTTACACTATTATGATTTTTTCTTACTTACAGTTTTCTATAACATCGTCCTACCTCACGTTTGTCGGTTTTGTTGTTGGTTTTGTTGTTAGCCGCTGGCATACTAACTGCGCTTTTGCTCTACTCAGGTTTCCGGTTACTGTGGTGGCTGTCGGTGGGGACGCTCCATGTTGCCGGTTATCCCTTTGTTGGGGCCGCTCCAAGTTGCCGGTTGACCCTTCGGTGGGGACGCTCCTAGTTGCCGGTTATCCCTTTGTTGGGGCCGCTCCAAGTTGCCGGTTGACCCTTCGGTGGGGACGCTCCTAGTTGCCGGTTATCCCTTTGGTGGAGCGTTACTAGCTCTGTCACTCGTGTACACTTTACTCTTTTGATATTTCAGCTACTGCCACACTGTTCATTTTAGCACTGTTTTTTTTTTTTTTTTTTTGTTTGTCCCTTTTTTTTTCTCTGGACTTTGCCTTTCTTGTTAGACTTTGTCTAGATCTGCCATTGCTTTTACACTTAGGATCGTTTTTTTCTGCACTCTTTTGTGCCAAATTTTGTAAATTACAAACACTAGCTGGATTGTAACTAGCACTAAGATGATGTTCAGTTTGAGCGCATGATCTTCGTGAAAATCGCTATGGGTTTCCTGATTGTTTATAATGGTGAGATCTTTATCTCCCGACACTGATGCACTAGGTTTTGATGCACCTGTTCCCATTATTAGTCGCTGTTCGCACACTGATGCACACTTTACACTAGATCACAAATTTCTAACACCTGGACTTGGTTTTTTTTTTTTGACACTTGGCTCTTGTCACGGTCGCCATGATACGATTTTACTCCGTTGAAGGTTGGATTCAGATTGATTTTTTATTGTTCGATAAGTTCTTGACAAGGTTCCTACTGGAGACGCCTGAAGCACCGTTCTATGTAAAAGCCATGTACACGATCACCAATCCGTGATCGATGTACATGCGAAAGAGACAAAGACAGAAACCTCGAAAAGCTATGACTGCACACATGGTAACAGCGAGGTTCAGTAAATTTGAAATGCGACACTTTCGTTCGTCGCAGTAAATGCTGATGCTGAATTTTGTGCAGGCATTGAACTGAAGGTTCAATGCCGGTTAGTAATAAATTTCTCAGCATGTTCTCACTGGTGTGGTCTGCTGAGGATGTAAGAATTGGAAGGCATGAAAATGACATGTGAAATCCACATGTCACACATTTAATCATTGAACTATAATAATGATTAATTCAACTACAACCTGCTTTTTAACCTGCTTATTGCATTCGACTATGAATATTATAGATTCAATTGTAATGGTATAATTGACTCAATTGTAAATATAACAGATTCAACTGCCATTTTATGTTTGATTTTAGTCATTCAACTATAAATATGATAGATTCAACTATACTTTCCTGGATGACCTCTTAAATTTAACTTTAAATACGGTAGATTTAACTGAAATGGTATAGTTGATTCAACTAAAAATATGATAGATTCAACTATACATTACTGTTTGACCTCTTACATTTAACTATTAACACTGTAGATTCAACTATAATGGTATGGTTGATTCAACTGTAAATATGATAGATTCGACTACACTGGTATGATTGATTGTAGGCATTGAACGATAAATTTGGTTAGTTCAACTTTATTTCTATGATTGATTCTGTGATACTTATAAGTGTAGTTATTGCATGAGTGTAAAGTGTTTTTGAATCAATGAAAAAACCAAAAAAAAAACCGCTGCATGAACCGACAGATAAATTTGTGGAATTTGGAAAGTTCTACCAGCAACTGATCTTTTTTTTTCCTTTCTAAGTAAAATCTATTATATACATAGTTGAACGACCAAAATCAATCATAAAAATATAGTAAAATCATGTATATTTACAGTTAAATCTACTACACCAGTATAGTTGAATCTTATATATAAAAATGGAGGCGTTTTCTTTGTAACACCATCACGTATAAACGGTCGGTAAATTTGGTATCCGAGGATTTTTTGGGTCAGAGATGGTTTGTATAATAGTTTCAAAAAAATCACTTTTTATGGAAGGAGGGTCCCCATACAAAATCTCTTCTACACATCTTCTCTTATATATAAAAATGGAGACGTTTTCTTTGCAATATCATCACGTATAAACGGTCGGTCAGAATGAATTGAAATTTGGTATCTGAGGGTTTTTTGGCTCAGAGATGGTTTGTATAATAGTTTTAAGAATCTCACTTTTTATGGACTGGGGTCCTCATACAAAATTATCTCTTCTACATATCTTATATATAAAAATGGAGGCGTAAACTTTGTAACACCATCACGTATAAACGGTTGGTCGGATTGAAGTGAAATTTGGTATCTGAGGGTTTTTTGGGTCAGAGATGGTTTGTATAATAGTTTCAAGAAACTTATTTTTTATGGAAGGGGGTCCCCATACAAAATCAACATTACATGGGACACAACCCGATTAATTTTGTTACGATTTTAACAAAAAACGATTCACCAGCACGATGCAGTTAAGGACGTGTAGATAGATAAAAAAAAAACATTTAGTATGATTTATTAATTAAAAGGTAAAATGAAGTTTACCAGATCAGCTAGTTTACTTTAAATATTGTTGAATGCGCAAAAGCAATCATACGATTATTGTTGAATCTATTATATTTATAGTTGAACGCATTAAATCAAACACACAACTATAGTTGAATCTGTTATATGTATTGATGAAGGCAAAATTTCAATCAGATCATCTGTTATATATATAGTTGTAATTTTCAGATTTATAGTTGGTCGAGAATCAATCAGAAATATAGTTGAATATGGTCGGAAAATTGTAGGAAAAACTACACTTTTTTCTTCGTGTTTTTATTACCCCCTACGGGATTCTCAGAAAAATCGAAGGAAGGGAGGTTAACAAAAGAAGAATTTGATATTGGTTCCGGCCTTGTCCAGAAGGAAAATAATGTATCAATAAAACCGTGTTTGAGGATTGAAGCCAAAAATTATTGAAGGAAAATTTTCTTTTCTTTATCAAGAAGTAAATTTGATTTTTCTTGAATATTAAATACAGGACTTTTCATCGTAGCAATCTGGTAAATTTTACCCTCAAATGCTCAACCCCGCTTTTAGAAGTGGTTTACTAAAATTGGAATGAAACCAAATCCAATCATTATGTTTACTCAATGAGGTACAAAGAAAGGTGACGAACAAACACGCAAACTATTCCTCCTAATTCAAAAAGTAAAAAGGTAAACAAAGCCTACGTCACTTGCCAGGATGTTTATGTATCCTAGGCGAGAATCGTAAACAGCAGTTGGCAATGATTTTTTTCTAGTTTTCGCTGTTGGTTGTTTCTTTGAAAGTGCAACTAACGTCACGAATTGTCATGGTAACAATGTTTACCAAAAAAAAAACTACTAACACTTAGCACGGGATTTCCATCGCCACCTGAGATACATATGTATACAGGTTGATGTTTACTCACTTTTTGCTCAGAATGTTAATCTAGCAATCCATACTTATGAAAACTATTTGACAAGCCGTTGTCTAGCAGGAAAGCCTAAAAACATGAGAAAACTGATAACTAATTTATATTTGAAAAAATTATCATTTAAGTAAAAAAATGGCAGTTAGGCACTTGAGAGAAAAAAAATATGGTCCCAAGTTGTGTAGAAAAGATTAAAGAAAAAGTCCGTCTAAAAACATAGTTAGGGAAGGACGACAACAAATCGAAAAATATATAAAAAAAAATTACTTTGAGTTTGAGTACGAGCTGAAATATCTCTATTATTTGTGGAACAATTTAAACAAAAATTGTATACAAATATAGCTGTGATTCTGTCTGAATATTTTTTACAACGAAAGAAAAAAGGGTTGAAATGTGTATAAACTTCAAACTAAAATGTACCTAAAATCATGTTCCTTAGCTCATGTGGATAATTTTAAAAATTTCATCATCTTTGAAGTTTTTCAGAGAATTTCTGTGCATTTTTCAGCATAAAAAAGTTGAGTTTTAGAGAGTTAAAATGTTACCGCAGGTTTGAGTGGAATAGTTTTGGAACCCTTCCCCCTAAATTTTTTCCCTCGATCAGCGTTATACTTGTTTTTCAAAAATTGGATTTGGTCAAACTAGTGTGCATACTAGTATGTGCTAAAATATGGTCAAGAAAACTTACATTATTTTTTTATTCCTCAAAAAAAGTTTGAATATGAATTACGTTAGCACACATTTTGTTGACTAATGTCTAAAAAATTCGTTAGACATTTAGACGAAGGCTAATATAAATCAGCGTTGTTTAAAATTTTAGCAGCTTATCTCAATTCATCAATAACTCAACAACGCGACTAAAGTAGATTTTTTAACATGGTGGAATCGATGGGGAATGGTTGAAAGATGAAAATTCAACTGATCTTGTAGTTCAAACTTCTAGTGCTGTTTTTATTTCCATTCCCTTGCCATGATGAAAACTCCCCTGTGAAAACCGAGAGAATCGGAATAAAAACAGTTCTAGAAGGTTTTGAACAACAAGATCAGTTGGATTTTCATCTTGCAACCATTCCTCATCGATTCCACCACGCTAAAAACAACAGTTGTGACGCGTTTTTGAGTTATAGACAAAATCTATTTTTTCACGGGAAGCGTATACCAGGTTTTAAACTAAAAATGATTTCTGAAATGAAAGTCTAGAAAATTGTTTCAAAAATTTATGATTTTTGTGTCGTTAGAATTTAAAAATTTCTCTTCTCTTCTTCTCACAGTTGGGAACCACCACTCATCAGCAACAACACCATTCCATCCCAAGCTAGGAGGAGCCGGTAATGATAGGACTCTAATGTATACAATTTTCGAAATGATGCTGACAAGGAAAATTTTCAGATTTCGTAATTATATTAGGAGCAGCAGCAGTAGGTGGGCCTAGAAGAGTAGCTGGGTGGTTGTGTGAAGGGGTGGCCAGTGCAGTGGTGGGCTGATTGTGCGAAGGAAAAGTGCAAAATATGTATGTACGACGACGACGACGAATGGGGGTCGAGATAGGGAGCGATAGAGTACACGCCTAACATCCTCGATATCAACATTGGCCCCGCACAAGTGCTGCTAGTTGGGTGAAAGTTGTGCGCTATGGCGGTTGGACACATCGATCAGAGAAAGATTGGAGCTTCTGCTGTGTCCGGCCGGGGACCCATTCGGGTTACGCCTTTTTGAAGTGGACGACAGGAAGTCCTTGAAAGGGAAAATTTTCTATGCACTTCGGTCTGAGGGTTGTGGTGGGAGAAAGACGAGTGCATACGCACAAGTGCATCCTTCCTGTGCAATGCACTTTACGCATTTTGTGCTTCTTGTGCTTTGGGGAGCAATCGGGAATGCAATTTCGCCTTTATGTATGCAACTGGCTTGAGTGCAGCAGCTCGGTCTGTCGGTCGTTCGGTCTCTGGACTGCCTGCCTGCCTGCGGTTTTCCTGGGATGAGTTCGAGACCGTCGTCGTCGTCGTCGTCCTTGTGAAAGGCCCCAATCAAGGCACAACAATGTGATGCTGCTGCTGCTACTGTTTGTGTGTCTGTACATATTGAGTAGGAGGGAGGCGGTTTTGTACGTGTGCACACGCACATACACTTCACCAAACTGCACCATCCAGTAGTTCCGTTTGCAGATGACGCGAACCACGGAATAGTATCCTCGGAACGGCTGCTGACAGGAATTGGTTGGATGCTGCTGGATGACCTGATCCGCAGCAGGAGGGCAGAGGTTCTCTGCAAAAACCTTCATGCATATGAGAAGAGATTGCTTTCTCCCACCGAACTGCTCATCCTCCTTCTTTGCTGAAGTTTGGGGAGTGTGGACCAAAAACTCCACCACATTTTCTGGAAGGGAAAAAGGCGGCCAAAGAAGCAACTCCCCCACACCCCGAATGGTGGCCTCGGAACAATCTTTCTCCGGTTGCATACCGTGTAGGCGGAATGGGGAAGAGAAAAGAAGCGGTTCGGTACACCAAACGAAATTGCGATGAATACAGACCGCAACCAACAACCCGGAGAGCCCGGACCAGCAACCGCACATGGCCACATTCTCGGGGGTTGGGATTTCGGTTTCGAGATGCTGGTTGCTGCCACTGGTGAAGGAAAAGCGGGCGCGCGGCAGCGAAATTTTGTTTGGTAATCCGAGAAATCAAGAAGGGGCTGAAGGAAGGAGAACACCGCACCACAAAACATGTCTGAGAAAGTATTGATTTTATTACGTATTCCTCCCTTTTGCCCATCATCATCATCATCATCATCAGCGTGTGGGCTTCTCGGTCCTGATAGACAAATATGTATGTGCCGTGATTTCGGCGGTGCGTACGTGAGCCGCAGTTTAGTTGATCGCCGCCACCGCTCTGATTGGGGGCTATTTGGGGAGCGGTGGCTCAATTTTATTGCCGCACCCATAATAATCGACCGGGTGAAGGCTGCAGCACTGCTCGAGGCCGATGTTCGACTTTTGCCTAATAAACCACCCAGGTGTAGTACTAAAGTTAAGAAATTTTATGACACCATTATCTGTGCTAAGACCTATCCGGTATTGATAACCCTTCACTTTAGGGTGAGATTTTGCCAGGTGTGGAAATTGTAGCTGGTCAAACGAGACTGCGAATAAGCATATTGCACCATGCAAATGAGAGGTTTGTGGCACTATTTAGATAGCTGATGACTTTTTGGGCAAATTTAATGTTTTAAGATTGGGCCATTATATAAATCCTGTCACTTAGTTGGGAATTTTTAATATTCACTGTTGCAGTGCAAAATGTTAAAATTATGCTGAAATTTCATCCTTTGATTTTGTGTGTTTTTTTTTATAGAAATTCTTTATTTTGTTTCTCTATTCAGAATAATAAATGGCACGGCATATTATCAACCGAAGAAGATATAAAACTCCTAATAAGAAGGGTCATGAGAGACATTTAATCGAAAAATTTTCTGATTCCTGCTGGAATTTTTTAGTAGTTGCCATTCGCCCAAAAAAGTTCAGTCAATCAGTTTTGTGAACTAACTGATCTTTGAAGCATCACAAGTTTTTCCATACCATGATCACTGAGGTCAAATAAACCAACGATAAGGTTTTCAACGCAAAGGTTCTGATACAGAACAACGGATTCTACTTAGTACTGTTCAGTTCTTGTTCACTTCATAGGGATGAATAAATCCTAAGGGCTTTATCTCCCGAGAAAACACCATACAGGATGCTCTGCAAAGCCAAATAATCTCCTAGGTTAAAATCCAGAAAAAAAAACTAAAAATCTAACAAGATGCTGATTTAAATATTTAGATCAATATTAATGTAAGCAAGCTCGGTAAGCTGTGTTCGTTAATTTTCAGTATATGAAACGAATTGAAAATTAGTCAACAAAAGGAGAACTTCTCTAGTGGCGATGATACTAACAATCTCTGAAGTTCATCAATCTATTGAAATGTTTATGTCAGACCGAAAAATTAACAGTAAGGGTCTTCTAAAAAAAATTAGTATTTCTGGGAAATAATCATTGAATCTTATTTGTTGAATAGATCCATTGAATAGATGCATCGAAATAAATGCAAAAAAAAAGGTCTTAACGTTGCCTATTAAGGGGGGGGGGGTAGGGTCTAACACTTTAAAAAAAATCGATTTTATTTTTTTTTTATTTTCTTATTGGAAAACATTTCAAGAATGTTGTGTAAAATTTTCAAGCCAATTGAAGCAAAACTGTAGGAATTATAGGCCTTTATCTACTCCTATCTAATACTGCAAGAAAGCAAGAGCAGAAACTTCAAACGCGTTTTTCTCGAAAGCTTATTTTTAAAGTCCGTGGACATCGTCATTTGAAAACTACTTATCCGATTCTTTTCAAATTTGGAACATATTTTCTACATATAAAATACCAGACCCCAACGTTTTTCTTTTTCGATTTTTTTACTTTGGGGAGATTTTACAGGTGAAAAATGGCGGATTTTTAAGTGAAAAATCGTAGTTTTTACTTCAAACAGCAACAAAAATTTCATAAAAATATTTTTAAGTTAAATAAAAACGTTGGGGTCCAGAAAAACATCTATTAAAAATATTTTGCTCTGATTTTTTGACTTCAGATAATTCTGTGCTGAGATACAGTGTCCACCGCAAATCCTGTTTTCTTAAAAGCATCCTCGAAAGTGCTCCGTCACCGGCTCATTTTTCAATATTTTTCTACGAAAAAATTACTAAATGTTCTTTTAACAATGCTTTGTATAATGCAAAAAATTTTAATACATTTGTTTAAACGATAGCTCTAGAAAAAAATCGTGAAAATGGTGTTTTTTTATATCCGTTAGACCCTACCCCCCCCCCCCCCCCCCCCCTTAACAGGCGTTTATTGACCTAGATTAGATCTTATTACCAAATATAGTAAAAATGGGTAATTTTGTTCCTCAGATATAAGCTATTTTGTTTCCGTGTACCTTACGTACAGAATCCACCTCCCAATTCCCGGAAAGTATGTGTCAAAATTCATGTTGCTCAAAATAATAGGTGGAACCGGCATCACTCGGAAAGCCGAGAACAGCACGCGGAAAGATCAGATAAGTTTGGACCGTGATCCGTGTTGCTCACGGTTGGTATTTTTCCGTCTATCGAATCCCGGAACAACGTGGGACTTCAACGATCCCGATTTTCTCGTTGAATCGGAAGCACAGACCGTTGTGGTAGGAAGCAACAGGAGGATTTTTTCCAACAGCACATCTGGCTCCGAGGGAAAGACCAGTGTCCAACTGAATTGATTCATCTGGTTCTGTTAACGGTAGTAGACTCAAGCTGATCCGGAACCCGGCCGGGCTAGACAAGATGTCTGGTATCACCAGATCCAAATCAACCTCCGTCAAAGGGTTAGCTGTGTAGGTTTCTGTGAGAGAACGAAAATGACCACGACCGCACTCACACTGATGATGCCAAACTCTTCGGCAATTAAAAGTAGCAAGAAGAGGATATTATCAAGCGTGACCACGTCAATCTCGCGGTATGGAACGGCGGCCTGGAGGCAGGCCCTGGGAAGATAGTGTATCCTGCAGAGACTTGGCAGCGTTCAGCGGTTGATGAACCTGCGGGTTATCAGTGGATACCAGACTATCTTGTCTAGAGCCGCCTGCGAAGAGGCGGACGTCATGCCCATCTCGGTTTTGCCAGAGGAGGATGTCTATTGCTACGACAATAAAGACACGCCCAACGTACGAGATCTCGCCAATGAGGACTCGATGTCCAACTGGCAGCAGCTGTGGACAGCTCAGCGAGAGGAAGGTGGACCCATCGTCTGATCCCGCACATCGAGAGCTAGATAGGAAGAAGACACGGTGAAGTGAAGCTTCATGAAGTACCACTACCGATTTGGACATGTGGCTTCACAATATTTCCCAGATTGTGGTGACGAAGAGGAAACACCCGAACGTGTGGTGTTTTCCTGTCCGAGGTTTGCGGTGGTACGTACCAACATACTTGCCGTCTGTGGGCCCGACTTGACAGCAGACATTGTAATGTACGGATATGTACGGACTCCAACACTTGGCATGCGGTCAGCGATGGGTTCACCCGGATCATGACTGCCCTGCAGAGGAGCTGGAGTCAACGGCAGTCCACGAACGGTGTAGGATGACTCCATCACCGGGAAACGTCTGAGTAGAATGCGGTTCCTTGATCGAAGCTACGAAGACAAGGCATCATCTTCTGCGTGGTGGAGGTCATGGGTATGTCGCGAACGTGTGTAGGATACCCCAACGTCGGAGATTATCGGAGTTGTTCCGCTTCCCAAGGGGGAAACTGCGGGGTAAGACAATACCTTCCTCGTAGCGGACCTCGTAGGAAGGAGGATAATCACTGTCGGGGGATACCCAAGGGTAGAGAGGTTCTCGATGCCGGGTGAGCCTCGCGAGTTGGTGTAGGATGTCGTCACTGTCGGGAAACATCCGAGTCCGGCACACGATGAGTAGAAACATCCGCAGGCCGAAAATCCTAGGATTACCAGCCAAAGGGATAGAAGAATACCGAACAACGGCCGGAGTAGACTGCCCCCATCGATGGGGGGCTCTCGAATAGTGTGCGTCCGACCCCACAGTTTGAAGCTACACAGATAAGGCAATATCTTCTGCATTACGGATGCCACATTCGGGCAGTATCCGAGTAGTGCGATTACCAACGACCGAAACTGCGGGGATAAGACTTGACCTTCTTCGCAGTGGAAATCGTTGGGAAAGGGTTATTCCACGATCGGGGAATACCTACAGCTAGAGTGGCTTTCGACGCCGGGTGAGCCATTCGAGTCGGAGTAGGGTGACATCTTCGTCGGGAATCGTCCGAGTAGTTGCGTTAAGTTCCGAGCGTGTGCTGTGACGGGCGCGAGTCTAGGTGGCAAACCTCGAATCCTGGAGATCAAAGTTCGGGCTTAGAGTTGTTAGAGGAGAGGTCAAGCCTCAAGTCTTCAGGAGAAGAGGTATGTGTGGTCAACCCCGAGTCTTTACGATAAGAGGTCGGGTCTCGAGTCGCAAGAGGAGAGATCCGGCCTTTAGTCAACAAGAGGAGGGGTATATGTGGTTACCTCGAGTCATTACGAGAAGAGGTCAGATTTCGAGTTGCTAGAGGAGAGATTGGGCCTTGAGTCGTGCAGAGGAGAGGAATTTGTAAGTCAACCTCGAGTCGATGCGAGGAGGGGTGGGATCTCGTGTCGTGAGAGGGGAGTTCAGGCCTCGAACCGCGAAAAGGAGAGATTTATGTGGGAATTTGAACGCTGAAAATGTTGTGAGTGAGATGAGTCATGACCAACAGTCGTCGCGTGCTATAGTCGACGAAATCTCGCAAATCATGCGAACAAATCAGAAAAGATGATGAATAGAGAGGAAGGTAGTCAACCAAACTTGACAAGCTAAAGGAAGAGTTTTGACCTCGTATGACACCACAATTCAGAAGCAATGCGTTCTAAAGGCGCGGTATAACCCTGATCTGGACTCATGGTGGTGGAGCTTAAAAGATCTCACGTGCTCAGCTACTATCTTTCTTGCAGCAGAAGAAAGCAAAAAAAACACAGGGGTTGTCGTGACGAAATTCAAGCTTGGTAGTTTCTCAACCGGCCATGCTTGGAAGTTAGAAATCCTAAGGAAGTGGATGCTGTGACGGGCGCGAGTTACGTTGAAAGCGTTACCTAATCGCCACACGTTTCGAGGTCTCCCAGAAGTGGATGCTATGAAGGGTGCGAGTTACTTTGAAAGCGTTACCTAATCTGCACACGTCTCGAGGTCTTCTGTACCAGTCTGAAGTTGGCGGAAGAGGGCCCATAAGTTGATGCTCTCAAGGCCTTGAGATGATTAGAAGTGGTGTCTTGAATAGGTCACAGCGTTTTGCCGGCATGTATAAGTGTTTTGTGCAATTAAAAGGTTGCGGGCCATTCGCAGCTTAACCAGAAAGTACACAAATCGAAGGAACAGTATGCGTAAAAGTCAAGTTCGGTTGAGAACAGGGTTGCCAATTGCCAGGGTTGCCAGGGAACAAGTGAAACAAAAATCAGGCTACGTTAAAGTAACGGAAATTTTGCTCAAAGTGGTGACTTTTTTTTGGGCATCGCTCAACATTTTCGCTCTAATATGTGTTGTGTGCCAACTTGCTTAAATAATTGTACAGAGTCAAAGCTATCGAAAGATTCCCTTCAATTCCCTTTTTAAATAAGAATTAAAGAGAATCTTTGATTGCTTTGTTTCATCCACATTTTCCCTCCTTGGTACCTAATCCAGTTCCTTACTACCCATTTTTCATCATATTCTCAAAAATCAGGCAAAATCAGGCACATTTTCAAAAATCAGGGAAATTCAATGGCTTATCAGGTTGTCAGGCTGAGCCTCCAAAAATCAGGCAAATCCTGAAAAATCAGGAAAACTGGGATCTCTGGTTGAGAGTAAGATATCTGCTCTAATTTTGTTGGGAGAGAGAAATTAAGTGAGAACTTTACCATTTACTACTACAGTCAGGGTTGCCAACATTTTTTTTTCAAAAATCAGGGTACTGGTGAAATAAAAATCAGGTAAAATCAGGCTACGTAAGTAACGGAAATTGCGCTCCAAGTGATTATCTTTTTTTTGGTCATCACTCCACATTTAACTTCGATGTGTTGTTACCCTACTTGATTGAATAATTCTACTGTATCCAAGCAATTCCCTTTTTTAAATAAGAATTATAGGGAATCTTTCGATTGCTTTTTCACTTCATTTCATTCCATTTTCACTTTTTAACTTCAGCAATCCTGCCTAATTAAGTTCCTTACTACCCATTTTTCATCACATTCACCAAAAATCAGGCAAAATCAGGTACATTTTCAAATATCAGGGAAATTCAATGGCTTATCAGGTTGTCAGGCTGAGCCTCAAAAAATCAGGCAATCCTTGAAAAATCATGCACATTGGCATCTCTGACTGCAGTGGATACACTCGAGTGCACCGGGTTCGTTTACTTTCGAATAAGAGGCAACATATTCTGAATTACGGTGGCTAGGAAGAAAGTTTCATGAAGGCGAAATTAGAGTGGAGAAGAGTAACGATTCGGGTGCATGGAAATGTACCGTGAATGCATGCAGTCTACAGGATAATTCAGGGCCCCTTGATTGCAGCAGAAGGAGTTGTACCATATGAAGTCAATCAATTGTCTATGATTAAAGATTATCTGATTAGTGAAGCATCTCATTTCAGAACGAATAATCGCACAATTTAGTTCTCACGCTTAGATCCGATTATTGCAATAAAGTCTCAATTATGATGCTAGTAATATTGACCCCAATGTACACAGCAAAAAATTTCTAAAAGTATACGGAATCTAAAACACGAGCGATCTATTTTTTCTTGAGTGTAATTACAAAAAGGTGTAATTTTAAACTTATTTCGATGTAATATTAGTCTATTTTCCAAAATTGAATAGAAATAAACTGTTTTGATTTAATTTTACACTGCATCATGCGAAAATCAACCGGTCAATGAAATTTATATCACAAACAGTGTAAAATTATATCTGTTTGATTTAAAATTGAATGCAAATATTTAAATTGTGCCTTTTTTATATTTCAAGTTAGTTTGCGCGTCGGGCACAAAGTAAACAAGTAGGAAAATTATTCGGAAACGAGTCATTCAAAGGCGTAGCTACAGGAGCACTTTAAGAGTCTTTAAAGTAGTAAGTTTATGAGACGTGAAATAAAGAATATGGTTGAAACTGATAAGTTTTCTCTCCATTACAGCAAGGTCAGATTTTTCGCAGCGGCTGATATCCGGCCAGTGATAATCCGGAGAAACTTTTGTCAGAAAAATTCAGGTGTGCAGGATGCTGACCGAAAAATTATGATTTCCGAAACCATTCGAGGATGCTGATCATGCCGATTCGAAAAACATTCCCGTGCTGGGAATCATCGGATGCAACAACAATATCAGCCTGACGCTTTCCGAATGGTTTTTTTATGTTCAGTTTTGGAAATAAATGTGAATTAAAAATGATACATGCGGCGTATTTATTCAAGACAATTCAGCAAAAACCTTAATATTTAGAAAAAATATCAATATTTACGAAAATAAATTTTAAAATTTACATCCCTGTGTATTTTTACACGGCGGCTTTTGTGATCCAATCTCGTGCATTGATTTCGATCTAAATTTACACGCCTCAAAAATTACATCCTCGAAAAAATACACCGTGATAGAATTTTACATCAAAATCGATGTTCCGTTTTCGTGCATCGTTTTCGATCTAAATTTACACGAATTTTTCTTGCTGTGTAGTGATAGTGTAGTGACGCCATTGTAGTGATCCAGCCTTTTTCCATCTTACTTCCCGTTTTTATTAGAATTCCAAATCACAATGTTCACAATACCACAAATAGTCACAAATTAACACTTCCCATCTTTGCAACGTCCGTTCGTCACAACAATCGTTTTCAGAATGATTATGTCAGACTCACAGTTGATTTTCTGTGTTTTTTTTTTGTAACACGATCAATTTCAATTAGGTACTGTATGTATGATTCTAAACACTTATATCATTTCCTACACCCAGAAACAAGTTGATCTACTCCAGTTTCCTTGTTTTGGTCACCCTTGGTCGTTTGTCTGCCTACAAAGTGGAGAAATGTCGACCCTGAAGTGAAGAGTCGACCGAGCTTGGAACTCCTTTATCATAGTAAAAATTTAGTCGTTTTCAACAGTGCACAGATCAATTAATTTTATGCTGCAATCGATTAGTATAATCTCGACGCTTTCCAGGTTAGGAGCTGGTTAACCACATCTAAGCTATTTCACAATTTATTTAAAAGATTGTATTTAGTCAGAAGAAACTTGGATTAGTGAATAAAACTCTGACTCTTGCCTAAGAACAAATCTATTTTTTCTAAATATGACGACACCCAAATCAATCCAGGGAATCCAGCAATTTTACGTTTAAAATTTTCCAGGATCTTCCCTTCTTCGGGTGCACTTTCATGCATGCAGTGTACCGAAACAGGGACAGTTTCTGGACCGGAACCAGAGTAAGTAATTTGTCCAGAGATTGCCGTTCCCCAAACGATGGATGGATGCATGATTGTGCCGCCGCCACTAATCGTGGTACATAAATTTGTGAAATGGTCCCCATTACAGGGCTGGTAGCGAGTCACTTTTTAGTGACTTGGTCACTTTTTTTGGGTCAGTCACTAAAAAGTCACTTTTTTCATCATTTGGTCACTAAAGTCACTATTTTCCGAAAAATTGTCACTTTTATCACCAAAAGTCACTTTTTTCACCGATAATAAACCAATGAAAGAGTAATTTGAATTGCGCGTGTTAATATTGACGGTAGTAACGGTAAATTACTTGATCAGTCAGTCAGAAATTTTTTTGCCTCCGGCGGAATTTCGGCATGAATCACCCTTGGCTTGAGACATTTCGATCTACGACATTATTTCATGAATTGAAACTAACTTTGATTGTAGATTTTAATTTTTAGTTCAATCAACCTAATGTATTGAAACTCATAACTTGATATACCAAAATTCTATCTCGTCTTCAGAATGGGTATTTATTAAGAAGTGTAACTAAGACTGAGATTGAAACGAACCATTTTTTTTATGAAAAAAAATCTCTTATGTCATAACAAATGTTATGATGATATGAAATATTCTTTAAAAAACAATTTCAGACTCAATTTTATTTCGTGTTTTTTGTTCTTCTAAATACTTAAAAAAAGTGTTGTAAAAATTTACACAAGGCCACAAAAATTACATTTTTTTAGGTGCAATGAATTTAAACGGTAATTTCAACTAATTTGCAATATTTCTATCAGATTTTACATTTTTTATTATTTATTTCGTCTTTGGTTTAATTACCGTACAGACTGATGACTTAAAAACTAGGAAATTCTTTTTAAGCCTATTTTAAAACGACGTTTGCACATATTAAAATTAAACAAATTATACACTAAATTAAAAAGTTCACAACACTTGTCAATAGGGTGGTTTTGGCCATAGGCAGTACGGTGGTGAGGAATTGAAAGAAACTTACGTTGTCAAAGTGTTCTCGTTGGTACATAAATGTTAACACGTTGTAGAATGTAAGCACTGTCAATACGGTTGGTCAATGTGTCGAATATAAAACCTTGCTGCAGTTCGACGCGCCGCTTTTCGAGTGAGGTTAGAGGATCTTTAGAGAAGTTTCTGCACTTTCTTTTTACAAAAACTCAAATCAAAAACATATTATTTAGAAATAAAAGTTTTATATGAATTAATGAGCTTTAAATAGAATCAAGTTTTTTACACTTTCTGCTGTGATGTCAAAAATACTTGTAATGACATTTTTCCAGAATCAGTTATCTATCAATTTTACTAGTAATAAACTCTTTATCACCAAAACTAAATGTGTTCGGCCGAATTTGACGAAATTTCTAGTTGAGGACACTATTTACCAAATCAATAATTAAAAAAATAAGCACCAAAATGGTTATGGTGAAACATGTTTATTGAAAAAACTCTTCCTGAAATGTTTTTAAAAACTAATATTTTTTATTTTCATATTGTTTTTTCAATTTTCAAATAAATTTACCGAATTTTATTGTACGTTTTTTTTCAATTTTCTAATCAACTTGCCGGATTTTTTTCAATCAAACTTTTTAAATTTTTTAAGGCATATTTTTAACAATTGTTTCCTTGTTTTTAAATTCTGAATTTTCGTGTTCTTCAACCATATGCCTTTAACTTCAAATTTTTAATAATAAAACATAATTTCAACCTTCTGTTCTTTCAGGACCCAATATTTTAATCAAAAGAAACAAAATACTCAGAGCTTGTACTTAAAAGCTTAAAAACCTGCGATTGAAAATTTAAACACTTTTTATTAATATTTTTTATATGAAATCATGTTTTTTGGATCGATCAAGATTTTTAAAATTATTTAAAAAGTTTGAAAAATTGTTCTAAGTAGCAACTTTAAAAATAATTTTTAATACGCAGTGTTAACTAACTTTGTATTTGATTTGTGCTTTGAATATTAATAACAAAAGTTTTGAACTCATTATTTTTAATTTTTTATCAGTTTTTATCAATCACATAATTACTCATTTTCTAACATTACTTTGTCAGTGTAGTTGAACATGGAGGATTTTACTTTATTAAAGGTTTTATGTCTGGCTTCTATAACTGGCACTTTTAAAATAATTATTAATATATTCTTCTTTTTATAAAATTAAATTAAAACATCAAACATTGAATAAATTCTGTTCAAAATTCATTTCTTATTCAGTAATCGGTAATTTACATTTTAAATCGTGATTAAATAGTTTTTGTTCAAATTAAAAAATTACAGCGGAATTTCTCACTAAACTTCCAGTTAAAAATGAGGAAAAGAATTCCAAATTTAGATGAATAAAAATTAACAATTATTATCATTTTCCTAACATCTATTCATGCTAAGTTTTGTACAAGATTTGACATTTATTTTAAACTCAGATATTTTTTAATTTTAAATTTGCTAAGAAATTCTTTTGAAACTAATTTATTTCTTACTTTCTTGACTTATCGAAAATTTGAAACATTCATTGTAATAAGTTTCCAAAATTTTGTTTATCAGTAATTTTTTTTAGTTTTTGTGTTGAACATGAGTGACAAATGGTGTAAGAAAACCCTTTCCTTTTCAATTGTTTATTTTTAGTATTGTTATTAATTTTATCTAAATTTGAATTTTGAAAACCCCCCCGGAAGGGTCCATCGCACGGGCCTGACTGGTCACATTTTTTGTACTTCAAAGTTAATTTTTCGTTCTACAAAGTCACTATTTGGTCACTTTTTTCGGTCCTCAAAGTCACTTTTTGGTCACTTTTTTTCAAATTTTGGTCACTAAAGTCCCTACTATTTCATTGTCAAACCGCTACCAGCCCTGCCATTAGAGGCCAATTTAGAAACTAATTCCATTTGGGCCCTACAGTATAGGTACAATGCGGCCGGAACGGTCGAAAGGAAAAAAGGGCCTAAAATAAACAGTGTTTTTTCTTTCTTTTCTTGCGTTTTCAACAAAACTGCCCGTCAACTCTGGCTGCAATTATTTTTAATATCTTTGAAATTAAAGTATTACCCCGTTCGACTTCGTCGTCTTGCTTGTTATGAGACGAAACCGGGGGAAGTGGAGCACGAAGTCCGCTGCAAAAATTATGCACAGTAATAATAATGGTCCTTGATGGATCGTATAACATGTAAACCGGGAGACGACGTCTTCGTCTCGTCTTAGCCACTCAGGAAGAGGTGTCTTCTAACGCAGCCAGTGGTGCCAGAAATTGGATAAATTGGAAGAAAGTTGGTCCCAAAGCGCGACCTTATGTAAAAGATTGTAAAATATTTAAAAAAAATTTACAATTTTTTTTTGAGAAACAGCATCTTAAATTTTGCAGCACTGTATTTAAGAAAAATTTAAAGAAACCAGCAAATCGGCAGTTAAAATTGACGATGCAAAACGAAAGCCGGAGTTTCGCTGCCGATACGCCACACAACACCAACTAGCAGCAGCAGTTCATAAAGTTTCCTCTGGGGTAATACATCTTGGTTGAATGACTGATTGGCTTCAGCTCCCATTCGTCTGGCAGACTGGCTGGCTGAGTCCAACAGCAGTAGTTTTCCACCTTGGCCATCTTGCCGCTTCTGATGCCGCATCCTTCGAGAGCACTGGCTCCGGTGGTAGTTTTGAATATTGTGTGTTGCTGTGTGTGCCAGTAGCCGGGACGCGAACCCCCCTCTGGGAGCGATGCTGCCGTCCGATGGGGGACTCGACTGGGATGATTTATCGCCTAGCGTTGCAGATGGTGACGTACCATCGATAAATTGTTTTCCCGCGCCCGCACATCTCCCCAGTTGTTGCCTCATAATAGAATCTGTACAGTTGGAGAAACAGCGGTGTGGAAAATAAAACTGCTTACGTCGTCGTGCTCCAACTGTTCTCCCGAAAGTAGTTTAGTTTTGTGTTCTTTTCAGTTAGGTTTTTTTTTGCGTTCGCAACCTGTGATGTTCCATCGCTAAATTTGCCTTTTAGTATTTTTTTTCGCTTTTCCAGCACAGTAGAATTCATTAACCTCATAAACCACTATTTAGTCGATTATTCAAATGAAGCATGATTTCGCGTTCCGTTTCGCACCGCGCCAGCAACAGAAACAAAAACAACTAGCTGCCATACTACTCTCCGGTACAACTTCCACCGACAACAACGACAAAACCGGCTTAAAGTTGTTCCACTTTGACGATTTCGAACAAAGAAGTTTGCAAATGCGCTTCAGCTCGACTGTTTTTTTTGTCGACTTTAATTCGGAACACACTGTACAGAACAAGAAGAGAAGAACTGAAAAAAAAAATTAACAACAACAACGACAAAAGAGCAACGGCATATCGGAGCTTTGTTTTAGGAGGTGCCTTTCAACAAACGCTATTGTTCTTAATGACGATCGCGACGTACCGAGAAGAACGAGAAGCTCCTAGCGGTACTGCACAACTGTCAAAATTGGCAATCAACAAGAACAACAACGAAGCTGCGATGCAACTGGCCAGCAACTTCAAAACCAAATGGCGCCAACAAACACACAATAAGCTGTACAAGGAACAAAAGCGTAGCACCAGAAAAAAAAGAGAGAAACAAACCTCCCGTCCGCGGAAAATATTGATTTTTGTCCACCCTCAAACCCCCTTTTTTCGGTTGTTTTCGAAGTTCTGTTGATTTTTTTCCTGTTTTGATCCCCCCAAAAACGACGTTTGCTTTCGGGGTTAGAATAACGTCGGTCGCGCAAAAACCTCCACATCTCCCCCCACCTTAACCCAATCTAATAACAACAACCACACTCCGGGAGCCAAAAATTCTTCGGACCACGCGTTTCTAATCCTGTCCTACGGTTAAAGGTCAGCATCCAGCAGTGTTCCAAGGGGTGTATAATTTATGTTTCCAAACGAAATGTTCTGACAGCTGCCCTGCCGCTGAAGCTAAAATGATAATCACTTGAACGATTTGCTGAGCCAGATGAAAGATACAACAACTCGTCGAAATGTGTTGTTTTGTTTTTGTGTTTTACACAAAAACAACTGCGGTTAGGATAATGGCCTGATCAGGAGGAGATAATGAACTCATTATCGAAGGTTAAGGACTTTTGGGATTATTGATCCCTAGGAGTAAGACCATGAAAAATAAATGTAAACATTTTGTTATTTCTTTGTTAATCCGTATTAACGTGTATTTAAGCTATCAAAAGCTACTTTTTTTATAAAACAGACAGATATAGAATACGTAGTAGAAAAATACGCGTGAACTAGGTTATTTTTTAAAATAGTTTGTCAACCCTGAAAATTAACTACAGATTAAGGAGTGTATTCGCAAAATACAACACTATGATTTCTGGATAACTTTTGAATGCATGGGTGGAAAATAATGAAATTTCCGGGAAAGCTGCCTATATCAAGTCTTTTTTTATAACGTTTTCTGTTTCCTGAAACTTGAACCTCAAAACTACTTAAAATTTACTATATGTTCGAAGCTATGACAAATAAAGCCGATTGTCCTCCTTCGGAACAAAATTAACATATTGAACTTCATTTCACCACAGTTTTCGTGTAATGCCAAGATTTCAGATCCCACCAAAACAGAGAAAGAACGTTGTTAGGCCTTTTGAAGTGCTATGCTGGGAAAAATCTTGCAGTCTTCTTAGTATATTAAGCCATTCATCGTGTCAATCGTGAAAATCGTTATGAAACTCTGACTGATTTGCGGCTTCGACATATCGTCAGCTTGCTAAGACATCTAGACTAGACATCTAATATTTCAATTTTCTCTCAGCAAAACGTTTTCGACTGAAAACCTGCCTGGTGCTAGCTAAAGAGTTCGTTGTGCTGTCCATTAGATTTTTTAATTTTAAGTAGAAATTATGTCAGGTCTGTGTATAAGTGAGCTAGACGAATCAGTCAGAAAAAATGATTGTTTGTCACTTCCCCTATTAATATTTTTTAATTGCGCTTGATAAAACTTCTCATATTCTTCAACTTTATGGAATCAATCATCTTCACTATTATTCTTTAGCTCACTGGTAGATTCTTTAGGACTTCTCAAACGATTTACTACATGGATATTGGTTGATTTGGTATGGATAGGTATTTGTTTCCAGCTGCTTTCGGGTCTCCTACTGGGACTTTCCTGGATTTTTCACAATTATACCCAAAAATATGAGCTTCTGTATTGGACGCTACCTCAAAAATTACTTGACAGATTGTTACTCATCAAATTTTGCACATGTGAACATTACATTTCTCGGTAGCTCCACTGAAAATTTTGCATTCAAAGTTACCTTAAAGTTACTTTAAAGTTACCTTAATTTTGAATTACATTTGAATGTATTCTTCATCCTTCATTCGATCAATAATTCACATCTTGCCATGATATTTTAGTTTTATAAATACAACGCCTTCGAAAAAATTTAAAACAAAAAAAAAATTCGCTTTAATTTGATTGCAGAAATTTGAACATACAAGATTAGGTACATCTATTTCTGACATCATTTACGAAAGTATATCAATATTTGATATTGAATATTTAAACTCATTTTACATTTTTGTTGATGACTGTAAAGCGATTTTACTTATGCTTGAAGAAAAATCAAAGATTCCTTGTATGTAATTTTTTGTCAAAATTTCTGTATTTTGCAGAATTGGGAAAAACTTTTATAACTATTTTCGCCGAATTAAAAAATACTCGTGGTCATCGGGAAAGCTGATACTTTAATTAAAACCTTTATTTTCAAAGCTTTTGAAATGTGCAAAAACTTTGCTAGAAAGAAGCGCCAATTAATTTCATGAATTTTAATCTGTTTTCATAAGTTCTTTCAAAAATAAGAGCTGATAGAAGAAAAAAATAACCAATCGCATATTTGGAATCAACACCCTAAATTATTCTAAATTTGCTCTAAAATTATTTGCACCTGGGAAAAATGTGAATTATGTTACCTTGTGTTATGCAACCTATTTTTCGCCCGAGCCTTTTGAAAAAAAAAATGTAAAGTATACCCCTGAATGTATACATCACCGTTTGGCTTTACTTGAACATCAGTATAAGGAAATGACTCTAACTAGAATAAACAGGAATATACAGTTAAAATATGCAATGGTTCATGTTTTAAAAAAATGCTGGAAGGAATCTACTCATATATTGGACATAGGTTATTCAAAAATTAACATTAAAACCAATTTTTCAATTTAACCCTAATTTCCTTCAAGTACAAAGTGAAACATTTTCAGCTCAAGATTAAACTGACAGAAGAGATATACAGTAGTTTTTCGATTTTATCACGGTCGAAAAATTTTTTACCGTGAATATGGCGAAACCGTGAATTTGGCGAAACTAAAAATTAAAGTGGAAAAAGGTATTATTATTGTCTTTAATCAATAATTTTCAATATTTTTAGTGCTGGAAACGTTTTGTATCAATAAATTTTGATCATTAAATGTAATTATCAAAGATTACTAAACACAAAGGACCGATTTCAGTTCAAAATATTCTTCTCTTTAGCAATTTTAAGATTTTTTCTTGGAATAAAACATGTAGAGTATCAATTTGATAGTCTACATCTAATAGAGAGAATTATTAAGCTTTTATGGAAATTTAACAGCCGTTATATCTTATGTAGATTTTGAAAAAGAATTCACAAACCACCCGACGTTCTAGTGAGGGATGTGTTAGCTGTGATGGACTTGGACTACATGTTCGAAATATACCTTTTCCTAAAAGCTATTGATCTCCGTCTATAATTCTTTTTATTTTCATATTTCCCTATCTATTTCCTATTCTCTTCAAAAAATGTTAAAAAAGTGATCTAGACTTAAGCAAACAATTGTAAAAAAAAAAAACAAAACGAGTTTGGCTCCTTAAAGCTTCAAGGTATGAGCCGTTTCAAATAAACGAATTACAAAAAAAAAAAAAGAATTCAAAGAAAAATGAATCAAAAAAAGATTCTGCAAATTTCTAATTTCAATATTTTAATCTTCACACTTTTGATTAACTAAAAAGTTTACCTGTTTGAAAGTATTTTGAAATTTTCTTAGCTTAGACTTTAAAGTGTGTTTCTGGAATTGTTTTATGGAAAGATAATTCTTTGTTTTTCATGTGTAGAAAAACAGAAATCTCAGTCCTTTTTACACATTTTAAGGCAAAGCTAGCAAAATTTCATTTTGATCTTCCAGAATTATCCATTCAGACAATACTAAAGGCTGTCCTTTCAGGATTGCGCACGTCACACTTTCAAATAAACAAATTTAACAAAGAAATCGGAGATGCATTTAAAACAAAACACCTAAATTCACCCACATCTTTATATGGTTCGCATAACCAAAAAAGTTTACATTTTTAGAGCGGCTAACTAAGCACAAATAACAACAATAGCATTAGCGTGTCGTTAAAATATTTATGTCGATTATTACAAATTGTTTTAAAATCCAAATGAAGATTTTAAACACTATACAGCTAAATTAAGCAGTTCAAAGAAATTTTCATATTATTCAATACCTACATACCATAACATAAACCATAAAAAATATCATGAACAAAGACGCTCTACGCTTTTGAACGAAAAATAAGATCCTGAAAATGGTCTCTGAATGATTTCTAAAAAAGGGTGATAAAATCGAAACAATAACCGTGATAAAATCGAGCGTGAATTTGGCGAGTATTGATAAAATCGAATAGTGATAAAATCCAAAAACTACTGTACCTAGTAACTAGAAAAGTTTAACTTTAGCTATTCTAAAAAATTCAATTTCAGTTGTTATTATTTCAAGAGTTCTCAACAACGTCATATTAAAGTTTTCAGCAGTTTCTCGCTTGTTATTTCTTGAAATATCCGCCTTTTGGAATGTACGGGGAAACATCTTTTTTAGGTTTGATTGGCTTTTTGGTTTTACTCGGAAGCTTGTTTGAGAATTTAAAAAAAAATGATTATTTTGCTTTAATATTTTTGAATATTAATATTATAAATTAAATGTACACTTGGACTCTCCTTTGAACTTAGAATCAAAAACAATAAAAAAAAAATTTAAAACTATGTTTGATGTGAAAGTTTTAAATAAGGTCGATTCAATCCAAGCACTTTAAGTCCCTAATGTTCAGAGGTTAAACACTCTAAAAACTTAATCATGGGCTTTTTGAAGGCTCGAATGTCAAATAGCATGATGATTTGCTCTACAATATTTCATTATTTTATAATAGGCATGTTTTGTTGTAAATGTTTTTCCATTTAATTCACCTTAAAGTGAGATATTTTTTTCAATTTTTTTAAAACTCAACATGTGATCATATTGAAACAACAATTTTGAAGACGTTTTTCTTATAACTAATCTCAAAATTACGAAAAATTCGTTTGACTTTTTCTGAAGCAAGTTTTGAGGCCTACTTTGTATGAGCTAGTTGTGGCAATTGTAAAACTTAAAAACTTCATTGAAGGTGTCTAGTAACTATTTTGAAGTTTAATGGTTCTTTTTGATTGCTTTCATTTCAAAAATGCATGTTTTCAATGATCAATTTCTCTGAAGGTAGAAACAGCAAATTAAACTTGAGCGGAAGCTTCCATCTTGTATTTCAACATGGCCTCAGATAGCGAAATTCAACTTCTTCTCGTTTAGCCCTTTCACCTACCACCAATATTTTGGAGGTTTAAGCGAAATTCGACTTCAACTAGTTTAGCCCGTTCACCTAATAACCATATTGTGGGGATTCAAGCGATTTTTAGTCATAAACAGCATTTTAAAATTTAGCGGAAGCCACCATCTTGGATGTAAGATAGCGTCAGAAAGAAAATTTCGACTTCTTTTAGTTAAGCCCGTTTACCCAATACCCACACTGTAAGGCTCTCAGTAACTTACATCGTTTTAAAGTTCAGTGAAAGCTTCCATTTTTGATTTCAAGATACCCATATTGTGGGAGTTTCATGCGATTTTTAGTCTCAAACGGCATTTTAAGATTAAGCAGAAGCCACCATTTTGGATTCAAGATAGCGTCAGAAAGAGAAATTCGACTTGTTCTAGTTTTACCCTTTCACTCAGTACCCATATTTTGGAGGATTCATGAAATTTTTGGTCATTTTGATCTTTTTAAAGTTCAGCAGAAGCCGCCATATTTAATTGGCTCCAGATAGCGAAATTCGACTTAAACTCGTGCTTTCATTCCACCGGTCATTCATAACCAAACCCTCATTTATTATGTTAAAAGTCTGTCCTCATTTACTGTACTAATGATTAAAAACTCAGAAATGAGGAACTTGAATAACCATTTTAGGTTCAAAAGCCTTGTGATTCATTTACGTCCGGTGGATTCCAGCTCCAGTGAGAAAAACGAACGGTGCCCTGAAATTTTCCAGCTGCACCACTTTCAAAATGACGACACATCAAAATATTCAAGAATTTTTCGGTATATACTCGAAAACTATCAGAATGGTTGAAATTCTCGAGGGAAATTCAAAAAAAACATAACCATTCAGGCAGTTTTGAGGCAAAAGGCTTGAAATGGTTATTTTTTTTTACCAAAAATGATTATAAAGAAATGAGCGTGTAATTCGCTTGCGAGAAAAAACGTCTTAAAACCGTTATAAAACGGAACTGCCATTCTTGGGACCATAATAAAGCAAAATCAAAGGGCACGGAATGACGCCATTTTGATGGATTCACAATGTCAAGTATTTCAAAATAATTTTTCAGGCCTATTTTCAATCCAATCCATTTTGATTGTGATGTCATTATGTCATGTATAATAATTATATTTAGTGGAAAATATATTTCGCGACATATTTTTCAATTTTTTTCCCCTTAGAAATAAATATTTCATTAAAATTTTCTTATTCTAAAGATTTGACGAGGATTTTATTTTAAGATACTATTTCATACACATTAGAGATGTACCGAATAGTGGTATTCGGCGAACGGCCGAATACCGAATATTGACCTTTTCAACTATTCGGCCAAACGAATATTCGGCCGAATATTCGGTCGAATATTCTGTTGAGTTTTTGATAGAAATACTTCTATTACTACTGCTATTTCTAATAAAAATCTTCTAATTCTGCCATCTTAATGTCCTCATGTTTTTAAATCGATTATTTCTAACCAGATGTATCAGATCTTTTTTAAGTAGATGTCTCTTTGATTTTCAAAATGTCACCATTAGCTGAAAGGACATCAGATGACTTGTCGCTTCTAGGACGTTTATCTCAAAAGAGATTGGATTCCAGTGAAATCTGGGACAAAACATGTCAAAACAGGTGGTTAAGGTATTTGAAATTGCGATTTTTTTTATATCGAATTAGATAGAGTAAGGTGGGGTAAAAGTACGAGTCGGGTAAAAGTACGTTTTGGGATTATCACAAACCGAGAACAGTAAAATTCAAAACTCTGGCGTGGATTGATAGTGATTTGAACTGCCAACAACCAGCCATAATTTTTTTTCGTAGAAGTTGAAAATACCCCAAAAAATGAGGTAAAGTAGATTTTTTGCTTAAATGATGTAATATTTCAAAAAACGGCAAACATGTTTATGTAATCAAAAGTCTGGCTTTCAATGCAAGTTTCAATGTGTCTTTTTAGTTGTTTTCAATCACTATCAAATGCCGACGAAAGAATTTAATTACTATTTCTCTATTTATCACTATAAACTGTGAATCATAATAAACCTTGAAGGGGCAAAAGTACGAACTGCAAATGGGGCAAAAGTACGAAGGGTCTACTAAAGTAAATCTGAACGGAAAATTTAAACTTCTTTTTTAAATGCTCTGGAAACATCAGCGCATATTTTTGTTTCTTCAAGACTTGCTCGCGCGAAAAATTGCTCAAATACGATGAGAACTGTATTTTGAAAACCTGCTGAATATGGACAGTTAGTGGAGAACTCCAAATTCGCACAGGTTATTTTCTCATGTATAGGATTTGTATCTGAAGCGAACAAAGATGCTACTGCTGTAAGCAGAGATTAATACAAAATAATTTTCCTGTTGACTTCATGCAGAATTGTGGAATTTTGAATGGTCGTACTTTTACCCCACATCATTCGAACTTTTGCCCCAGAGGTGGGGTAAGAGTACGTTTCGATAGCAGTTAGACATTTTCACTACTGCTATCAAATGCGTCGACCGATTATCTTCGTAATTTTGTAGAAGAGAGATAAAAGTCTAAAGAATCAAATGCTGTTCTTGTTTTTTTGGAAAACAATGGGCAAAATTTTCTAAAAATAGGATAGCACTAAGGTCGTACTTTTACCCCACCATACTCTAAATGTTTAATTTTTGCAAGATGTCATCAAAATGGTTGCCGAAAAGAACGATGATCTTTAACCTTAAGCATACAATACTTTCTACAACACTTTTCCGCACGGCTGGGTCTGAACGATTTTTTTCTGAAAACTTGTGAAAAAAACGGGAAATTCATATATTATTCTCAAACATTCAAGAGGAAAAAGAAATAAAATTACTTGAAATTTAAAGTTTTCATCGAATTACAACAGCAGTGTTTAAATGATATCAAACGAATAGATTTACTCCAAAAAATCGATTAGTAACAGAAAATTTAAAAATTTTCAAATCAAATCAAATCAAATAATTTTCAATCAAATATCGATTTTTTTTTATTTGATTCAGAAAAAAAAATCTTCATAAACCCGGGTAAAATCCGAAAAGTTTTAAAAAAATTGTGGCTATGCCGGTCAGATTTAACTTTTCTCTTATTCTTTATTTGGTTTATGGGCAAGCTCAGAAATATCGAGAAAAATTGAAATTAACGATAATCAAAGTATGAAGCTATCTACAGTAAAAAATCACGGATACATCAAAATGTTTAACTGAAACCATAAGTTTTTAATGATTTTGAAGGTTTTTCAACAACACTTATGAATATTTAATAAATTATCCAATATTTGTCAAAAAAATTAAGAAGTCAATTTTTGTAAAAAATTTAAAACATAAATATTTGGCCTATTCGGCCTATTCGGCCGAATACCTAGCTCAACTATTCGGTGAGCCGAATATTCGGCTTAACGGTTTTTTGGCGGTATTCGACGCCGAATATTCGGCCGACCGAATATTCGGTACATCTCTAATACACATTTTACCTAAAGCTTTGACTGGCTGTAGAAAAGATGCTCATAATATTGTTAAAACGGAACTTTTTTATTATTGGTTGCTAGAGAAAATAAAAAAAAACAAAAATTGCAAACATAAATGTTTTATAATAGCTGTATAAAAGCTTTGGTAACCAAAATAAGCATAATGATTATATCGAAGATTAAAAAATTGGTCATTATGACGTTTCTACACTCAGAAAAATACTATTGTGTATGCCATAAGATTCTCTTATGAAGTGGCGCCATAAGAAAAATTAATGAAATTCATAAGATTGTCTTATGACGCGAATGAATTCTGAAGATGAACGCCTACTTCAATGAGAGGTTGTTGCTTTTCATAAGAGATTATTATGGAAACAGTAAATCACTTTCTAATAAGAAAAATTCTCGATATTTCATGCTGAAAACATTCACTTTATTGTTTGCCAAATTTTTTTAAAATTAAATCCTTCATGGTCACCATCAGCAGCGCATCAACAGACGGCTCCATCAAAGTTTTTTTTTTGCCGCATCTAAATCTTCGACCTTTCGTTTTTGCCGATCAGC
Source organism: Uranotaenia lowii (assembly GCF_029784155.1). NCBI lineage: Eukaryota > Metazoa > Arthropoda > Insecta > Diptera > Culicidae > Uranotaenia > Uranotaenia lowii. Next base: position 98,518,536 of record NC_073693.1, on the reverse strand, counting down.
TTGCTGAAAAGTAAACAAATAATGTATTTTAGTTTACTAATATATTCAACGTTCACACCAAAAACATCAAATCGAACTTACCATTCCGGAGATAACAATAACATTTAACATTAAAGGAAAACTATAATAACTATGAACTGGCTATTGCTTCGTATTGTTAGATGATGAAAAAAAACTGATGCTATGAATGAATGTGTTCATCATTTTTTCACAATGCCGTTTCTTCTATTTTTCATAAGAACATCGTATGAAAATTGAAAGAATTTCATAAGACTCTTATGAAAAATTAGTTTGGACGCAAAAAAGTGGTTCATAAGATGTATCTTATGAAATTTATAATAAGATTTCCTCTGAGTGTAGACAGAAGCCAAATAGCCATGCATAGAATGCGCTTTAGCTTTTTTATGAAGATTGATGCTATATATAGTCCTGACGAAGTTATGCTGACCATAATAAAGTTAAAATTGGTATTGGGATATGAAAAAGATGCTTTTGAAAGGGCAATTCTTCAACTTTCATGGACATATAGTTTCAGTTGTATGCTTAATGTATCACGAAACCTTATAACTACCATCTGTTAGTATTTTAGAAGTTAATTTGGCCATATTTTAAAATCGCCTGAAATTATATGATGAGAGCTGAGGTTGAAAACTTACGACCTCAGCGTAAAGATGAACGCATTTCTTAATAAAAGCTAGCGAATTTCTAGTTTATGGGTTAAAAATCTCCAGAGTTTCAGTCCATATCTAAGCAAAATATTATGTAAACACCATTTGAGTGATTCGATGTAATTGGTTTTGTGAGAATTTATAGAAATGAAAAATATAATCGTGACTGGATGTCGCTTTTGTTCACGTCATTTTCAACAAAAAGTTCTAGAAGGGATCTTTCTCTGTTAAGTACGGTTTTATATAGAAAAATTCCTTAAAAACAAAGTTATGGGAATTTTACTAGGAATTTTAGGTTTAGAAATTAGAAATTTAGGACCGAGCTGATAATTTGAAGTTTGAAATAATGTTAAAATTTCAATACTCAACGCACCCATCTGTTTCAAAGTTTGTGCCAAACTTCTAGTGGGTTCATCTAGACAAATTTTACTTCTGCTCCATCAGCAACGAAACGACTACGCAATAACGAAAAAAAAAATCCCGCGCCAAAGTATCAATTAAAAATACAGGAGCTGGAAAGGGCCGATCCGTGTCCACCCGGAACCTTTGGGACTGCCGATCCCGATGCTAGGGCTGATGCTGTGGCCACACGACGCCACCGGGGCTCATCCATTCAACGAAACCTAGGCAGAAAACTTCGCCATCCACCGCGTGGCCATCAGTTGTCAAGACACGGGATAGGACCACCGAAAACAAAAAAATGGTCCAAAACAACGGCGATTATTTTCCATCAACGAATCCCTCTCTCCCGAACATACTGACCGGACCGGTAGCACACACATTGGGGGAATCTATTTTTTTTCGCCCTTCTTCCCTTTTTCGAAATCAGTAAAAATGGTGCATGTGAGGCTGAGCCGACTGCCGGAGATTCTCTCAAGGGGCACCTGCCTGCCCCGGGAGCTGCAAATTTCTAATTTTTTGGACGGCTTGACTGCTCGTCTCGCTGAAATTTAAACCAGAAAAAATGAACAAAATAAAAATAAAAAATGGCCCCACTCACACACAATAAGCCCAGGACAATGGCGGTGGTGGTGGGACAGAGTTGTGCAAAAAATCATATTATTCTTCCTAGTTGGAAGGACATTCGCCGAGAAACCGGAAGGGTTGAAGGGCATGTGAGCCAGAGTCCAAGTGTGTCCGTGAGGGTGTCTGCCATGAATCAAGCGACGACCGTGCGAGCCAAGGTTCAAATGGCTGGAAAAAACTGTCTCTGTAGACGGCCTCATCCCTTGCTGGAGTTTAGTTGACGGGTCCTGCCAAGTTTTAAGCTAAACAAAGGCTTGGTAGGGTAGGTAGATATGACGTTGACGAAAGGAGAGCTTTTCCGGGACCGGAACAGAAGCAGAAGCAGTAGCACCACAGAGCTAGGCAACCAAGCAAGAGGCTAGCTACTCTACTGGCGATGATGGTGCAGCAGCACCAGGGATCGGTCAGTTTTTCATTGTGATTTATTCCCTCAATCTATAGCAGCAGCAGCAGCGCGTTCTTTTGCGCGGTGCGAATTCGCGCTTTTCCCGGTGATCCGTATCCGATGTGGTCCTTCGAACCGGATTCTTACTGTTCTTCGAGAAGAAACGGCTTTTGATTTTAATCCACATAAGATCCATCTGAGAAAGACTTTGAATTTGGTTTCAAAAATGCTGATTCTGTACAAATTAAGTGGTCCTTCGAACCGGATTCTCATTATTCTATACAGAAGAGCAGTTCCTTATTTTAATCTTAGTAAAATAAATCCTTCACTATTTGATTTTTTGTTTAACGAGTTGCAATCTCTGTGAAATTCATGACTTTTCTGATAAACAAACTTAAAATTCGTTTCCAGCGGTACGCTTACGAAGACTTCAACTTGATTATTGTGTCCGAAAACTTTTTGAGTTCATTCCTCTCAGGTGGATAACTCCTGTTTCTCTTTTTTTTTTGCTGTTTCTAACTTCTAAATTCGATATCCCTGTATTGAGGAAGGGAACTCGCGTCTGTCGGCGCATGATAGGTTGCTGAATTTCGCAGAACCTTTTTTTCTGCACTTTCAAAAATCTGCATCACACACGTTAGAAGAAGCAAACTGGTATAAAAAAAATGAAAATCTCATGTGCGCTCTGGCTCTTCAAACGGAAACTGGCCAAGCCTACAGCTCAGGCGGCCACCACCGTCAGGACCAAGTTTGAGTGCCTCAGTCCACGGTCGAATCCTTCAATATTTGGCGAAAATGACGCAGTATGGGAGCCGCCGCCTTTTTTTGATACCCCTTCTTCCGGTTTTTATCTGCCTAAGAGCTTGACGGGCTGGAATGGTCCACGATGAATAATGGCTTACGGAAGTGGAGTTGCAGGGATTTCTTTTTTTGTTGTTGAAAACTTCAAGATTTGAAAGCGATATTTCAGCTGAAAGTGAGCTGTATGGTGAAATATTCAAATAATATTGCATCATGTGACCAAGTTCAAGCACTTTCAAATTTTATACTTGAACTTTAAAAAATCTGAGAAAAATATTCTCTTAGATTTTCACAAAATCACATCAAATAGTTATTTTTACAACTTTTTTTCGCTCAATGATTGAAAAGATGTTGTTTTAAGATTCCGTAATAATAACAGCTGTTAAACATGCGCGTAGCATTCGCTATTGATGAATTTCGCGCCAACTCGACACAGTATCTGGCACGACCCTCTCAGAATTGATCCCAGCAAACATTTTTGTAGTTATATTCTTATGATGTTTTGATATACGAGTACATGACGATGAATTTCTCACTTGAAACCCCCGCGGGAACAAAATTATTTCAAAATTTTCAAAAATGGCGGACTTTCTATCAAATCCGATTTAAACTGACTTCAGACGGCATTTTATACGATCTTTTTACTATGCAGTTCGAATTGCGGTTCGTAACGCCATTGTAAACTACTGAAGTTATCATTTCTGATACGATTTCATGTTTGTTGGGAATGAAACTTTGTGTGTGTATATCTCTCACGTAGTTAAGGCACTTGGCATACTTAGTTTTCCCAAACAAGATCTAGACTAACATTTGAAAAGTGTCAAACTTTTCAGACCAATTTTTTATGAATGTTTTAAGCTAAAAAATTATAATTCCTACACAAACGTGGTCGAAGTGAGAGATTTAGAAAAATGATTAAAAATTTTGAAAAAAAAATATTTTAAAATTTTAATTATTTTTTTTTCTAAAAATTCAATCATTTTTCCAAAACTCTCTCATAAACCACATTTGTGTAGGAATTGTAATTTTCAAACTAAAAATGTTTATAATTTTTTTGCCCGAAAAGGTTGGCCCTTTTTCAAATATTAGTCTGGATCTTTTTTGAGAAAACTAAATATGCCAAGGTGCTTTATTAGGTAAGATGCTTATGCCCACAAAGTTTCATTGAATTCTGAGAGGGTCATGCCAACTTTGTGTCGATTTGGCCTCAAATCCGTCTATTGCTAAGTGAAGCTTAAAAACCAATAAAAAATAAAAAATGGCCCATTTTACCAAAAACCATTTTCGAAGTCTCAGTTTATAGCTTATTGAAATAGAAAATAAACCTTGACCAGGTTTGTTCGTTTTCACGTTTTTTCAGATTTGAAATGCATTTTTCTCAGTGTAGGATTAAAAAATAAACATTCATTCTTTCCTAATAACTCAATTTTTTTTTTCTAAATCTCTACTCAAGACCTTATTTGTGTAAAAATTTTAATTTCCAAGCTAAAAATGTTTATCAATTTTTTACCTGAAAAGTTTGATCCTCCTCTAATGTTCGTCTAGGAATTTTTTTGGAAAACTAAATATGCCAAGTTGCTTTATTAGGTAAGTTCTTTATCTCCACAAAGCTTCATTGAATTCTGAGAGGGTCATGCCAACATCTTGTTGATTTGGCCTGAAATCCGTGTATAGCTAAGACAAGCTTAAAAACCAATAAAAACGAGAAAGTGGTCCATTTTACCAGAAATCATCATTTCCGAAGTCTCAGAAAATATACTTTCATAGAGTTTTTCGTTAAAAAAACTATAAATGTCATAAGAATTTATGTGTAATTGAAATTTAAAAAAAAAACTTACCAAGTTTGTCCGTGTTCGCGCTAAGGTTCGCTAAAGATCTTTGAAATTATTTTTCTCGAACTTGGCAAAAATTCTATATTCTAATGATTTTGAAATGAATTTTCTACTTTTCAATGATTGATTTAATTTTTTATGTTTTTATCGTTTAAAAAACAGTTTTAATCACAAACATCAAAACTCTATTCCTAAACTTTTTTTTAACTTCAGTGTTCCAAAAACTGCATCTACTCTCTCGCTGCACCAGTAGATGCACTTTTCTACCTTTCGTTATTGCATCAGACACAAGCAAAAAAAGGCAAGAAAAAACGGCCGAGTGTTTCAGTTCAGCTCCACCGATTCGTTCTGAGGGATTGCAGATGGTTGCTCAAACGAAAACAACAAAAAAAAAATCGCAAAATATCGCAGAAAACTCCGAAAGCCGACTCGAAAAAAAAAACACCAGTCGACAGAGAAAAAAATATTCTGAAGGTATAAATCCTCCACTTTTGCTGCTACTCGGCTGCAGCAGCAGCACCCTGAGACGAAACTCGCCGCCGTCGAGTTTTAGGTTATGTTTTTTTCGCTGATGTTACTCCTCGTTGCAACCCATGATATGGTGAAGAAAATGCATCCAACCCAAGGGCCACCGAGACGCAAACGATGGAAGATGGAAAGGGGGGACGCGCTGCCACCATACATCCACATGCAGCACACATAATCATAAAAAATTGCATTGCCTTACCCCCATAGAAATTGGATAAAATTAAAATTTATGACCATCCCGAATTTTTCCCGACGCTAAGAAAATTAAAATTTACAATAACCGAATGGGTTTTTTTGTGTGAGCGTTGGTAAGGGGGGATGATGCAGTGTTAGCCGCGGCGGCGGTGAGGACTAAAGTTATTAGGAGGCGGCCAGCAATGTGAGCTGCGGCGGTGATTCTTTTTTCTCCCCCGGTCGAGCTCACTCAAAGGGAAGAAAAGGAAACGAGCAGAAAAAAAAACAGAACAGAATATTGACTGGTCCGAATTGCAGTGGTTTTTGCCCGGTTTTTGTTTAGCGGCCGCAATATTTTTCATTTACTGCGATGGTAAATTAGTGGGCTTGGTTAGTTGTGGTTATTCTTTTTTCAGATTTTGTTTTGTTTTGGGGTAGCCACCAGAGGAGAGATTCCTTTTGGGGAATTCAATTGGAGTCGCTATTTTAGTTGGAAAAAATTGAATCATTAGTTTTCATTAGCAGTTTTTGGCCCATCTCCCCCTTGGCCTTATGTGAACGCTGCTCCTGGGGGGAATCGGTTTATTTTCACGATTCGACTCGGAACAAATTGACTAGATGTACTTACATACACACACCGAAGCTAAAGGCGACTAATTGCTTTCGAATGAAATTTGAAGACGAAAACTGAATACGAACCTGTTTGGGCGTCTGGAATGAGAAAAAAAGCAGAAAAATAATTAGATGAATTGTAGAGACAAACTAAATTAACAAAAATTAGATTCGAATAAATCTTAAACCGTATACTACCTACAATGCATTTTAAAAAACTCGATGTTTATTGTAGATAAAATAAACTATGTTTCAATCTTTTTAATATAGGGGAGAGTGAGGAGACTTTGTCTCTGAATAGACTTGATTCCGTAGCTTATTTCTCGAAACCTGAATGTCCGGAAAGATCAAATAGTCTAGGAAAATGTGCGGAATGCAGCAAAATATGCTATTAGTTTTTGAACTTTTTTTTAAAAAATTTAACAAAGTGTGGCTGGGGTATCTTTTTTCATCACTTCAAAATGTTCCCCACCTGAAAAAAATTATAGCAAAAATATTTATTCCAATATGCCGATCGTCAATATTTTTTATGAACTGCAAAATGCCATATTCCCGCCATCTTTCAACAATCGGTATCACACAGCAAAAATTATTTCCTGTAAAATTACGCAAATGTCCTGTAACAAAAAGGAGCAGGAAATTTACCGTAATTTTACAGGTCGAAAAACAAATTACGTGACATTTAATTTTTAGTGTACAAATTTTGTACTTGACATTTGCAATAATAATAAATGATTTTCGTTAACTTTTAAGGAAAACAATTTAAAATTACAGGTTTTGTTTACTACAAGTTGATTTATTCTAAAGGTTGCAGTTTTCAGTGGCACGTAATAGTCAAAAAAAAATTCTGTGCAGGACACCAGCAAAGGTTGCCGATTGCTGAAAAAATGATGAAATTTTTTATCATCCCTAGTTGGCAAGGTTGTCAACTATCAGCGCGAAAACTTCTGATTTCAACAACATCAACAGCATAAAATTTAATTGAAATTCACAGCAAAAATTATTTCCTGTAAAATTACGCAAATTTCCTGTAACAAAATGGAGCAGGACGTTTTCCGTAATTTTACAGGCCGAAAAAATGATTGCGTGACATTTAATTTTTAGTGTACAACATTTTTACAGGACATTTGCTTTAATAATAAATGAATCTTCGTTCACTTTCAAGGAAAACAATTTGAAATTACAGATTTTGTTAATTACAGGTGGTTTATTTGAAAGGTAGCAGTTTTCAGTGACACGTAATAGTCAAATTTTTTTCTGTGTATACAAAAACTTTCGATAAAATCTGCCGGAAAAAATACCCGTGAGAGGATTATCCATCCTCAATCACATACAAGCTAGCTCAAGAATCTTGTGTTAAAATTCAAACCCCCTCTTTGAACTAAATTTTGTTTTTCGGCTGGGCCACCAGATGTCTCCAAAAACACCAAAGAGAACTGTCAAAACAAAGCTAAGAAAAAATAAATAAGTTTCAGTCAGTTTTCAATAGGTCGTATAGCTTCATGCATGCTTCAAGAAAATCGCTGTTGAAGTATCGTAACATGTTCATCATGTTGCATAACAAAAAATATATCTTAAAAGTTATTAGACTTTTCCTCCAAAATTTTAAGAAATACAAATTTTTTAACAGTGAGATGCAAAACTATGATGTGAGAAATTAACCCGCTTTGAGATGCCTAAAAATGCTGGGTGAAACTAATTGTCTAGAAAGTCCCTTGACTGGACAAAGGCGATGCGTTTTCTAACTTCAGTTACTGTTCAAGAAGTGCTAAAACTTATACCAAAGCTGTTAGTTATTTTGACAAGAAAAAAGAAATTTCACTCATTTAAAATTAACTCTGATTGCATGTATCTAGCAATAAATTGAAGCCGTCCATTTAACTGAGACATTGGATGGATAGTTTGCTAGTTCATATACGATTACGCCTTTTTGGAAACCGGGCGCTTAAAAGTTGGTTTGTGACTTTTGAACGGCGCAACAGATGACACTGTATCAAGTCAATTTTGCGTAATTGAACCTTTTCTCAAGATGTTCTTCCAACCCGCTTGGTTTCCAATTAGATAAAGTAATCTCTGTTCTCAACTAGCCTTCCGATATCAAGCTGTCCTCTCAATTCGCCTCATAATTTTAAGCTGACCTCTCAACTCGCTTGAAACTTCTAATGATAAGTTCAGGCTGTCCTCTCAACTCGCTAATCATTTTCGAGCCATTCTCTTAACTCGCTTGAAATTTCTAATGATAAGTTCAGGCTGTCCTCTCAACTCGAATTTCAATCTCAAGCTGTCATCTCAACTCGCTTGAAATTTCTATCGATACGTTCAGGCTGTCCTCCTAAATAGCCTTTTAATTTGAAGCTGTCCTCTCAACCGGCTTGAAATTTCTATCGATACACCCAGGCTGTACTCTCAACTCGCCTTTCAATTCATCACAACTCGCTTGAGTTTTCTATAGGTACTTTCAGACTGTCCTCTCAACTCGCCTTTCAACTTCGAGCTGTTCTCACAACTCGCTTGAAATTTCTATCGATACGAGGCTGTCCTCTCAATTCGCCTCCTAATTTCGAGTCGTCCTCTTAACTAGCTTAAAATTTCTTCATATAAGTTCAGGCAGTTCTCTCAACTCACCTTTCAACTTTGAGCAGTCATCTCAACTCGCTTGAAATTTTTCATCCATACGTTAAAGCTATTCTCTCAACTCGTCTTCCAATTTCAAGCTGTTCTCTCAACTCGTTTGAAATTTCTATAGATACGTTCAGGCTGTCCTCTCTACACGCCTTTTAATTTCAAGCTGTCCTCTTAACTGGCTTGAGATTTCTAATGATATATTCAGGCTGTCCCCTTCTCAATTTAAAAGTTGTCATCTCAACTCGCTTTAAATTTCTATTGATATGTTCAGGCTGTCCTCTCAACTCGTCTTTCAATTTGAACCTGTCTTCTCTACTCGCTTGAAATTTCTATCGTTTTTAGCGTCGTCCTCTCAACTTGCATAAAATTTCTATCGATACGTTCAGGCTGTTTTCTCAACTCGCCTTTCAATTTTAAGCTTTCCTCAAACTTCAAGACTGTTGATTTCCTATTGATAAGTTCAAGCTGTCTTCTCAACTCGCCTTTCAATTTGAAGCTGTCCTCTCAGCTTGCTTGAAGTTTTTTCGATACGTTCAGGGTGTCCTCTCAAATTCAAGCTCTCCTAGTAATTCTCTTGAAATTTCTATCGATTAGTCCAGGCTGTCCTCTCAACTCGCTTGAAATTTCTATCGATCCGTTCAGGATGTCCACTCGATTCGCCTATCAATTTCAAGCTGTCCTCTCAACTCGCCTTTTAGTTTTAAGCTGTCCTCAAACTTCAAGACAGTTGTATTTCTATTGATAAGTTCAGGCTGTGCTTTCAACTCACCTTTCAATTTCAAGCTATCCTCTCAACTCGCTTGAAACTTCTAATGATAAGTTCAGGCTGTCCTCTCAACTCGCTAATCATTTTCGAGCCATTCTCTTAACTCGCTAGAAATTCCTATTGATATGTTCAGGCTGTCCTCTAAACTGGCCTCTCAATTTCAATCTGTTCTCTAAACTCGCTTGAAATTTCTATAGATACGTTCAGGCTGTCCCCTCAAATCGCCTTGCAATTTCAATGTGTCTTCTCAACTTGCTTGTGATTTCTATTGATGAGTTCAGGTTGTCCTCTCAACTCGCCTTTCAATTTGAAGCTGTCCTCTCAGCTCGTTTGGAATTTCTGTAGATAAGTTCAGGCTGTTCTCTCAAGTCACCTTCCAATTTCAAGATGTCCTCTAAACTCACTTGATATTTCTTCCAATGCGTTCAGGCTGTCCTCTCAACTCGCCTCTTAATTTAAAGCTGTCTTCTTAACTCGTTTGAAATTTCTATCGATACGTCCAGACTGTCCTCTTAACTCGCCTTTCAATTTGAAGCTGGCCTCTCAACTCGATGGAAAATTCTATCGATACTTCCAGGCTGTCCTCTCAACTCGCCTTACAATTTGAAGCTGTCCTGTCAACTCGCTTGAAATTTCTATCGATACTTCCAGACTGTCCTCTCAACTCATCTTTCAATTTGAAGCTTTTATTTCAACTCGCTTAAAATTTCTATCGATACGTTCAAGCTGTCCTCTCAACTCGCCTTTCAAATTCAAGCTGTCCTCACATTTCGGTTGAAATTTCTATCGATACGTTCAGGCTGTCCTCTCAACTCGCCTTCCAATTTATAGCTGTCCTCTAAACTCACTTGATATTTCTATCGATCCGTTCAGGCTATCCTCTCAACTTGCTTGAAATTTCTATCGATATTGAGTCATTATTTCACATGACACGCTTTCCTTTCTGCCACTCTAATGGCGTATTTTTTTTTGATTCCGGATTTGGCTCTGGAACCGTCAGAATAAAAAAACGAGTTTCGGGTTTCGAGTTATTCCATACGTAGGTGTGCGTGAGAACGAGCGCAATGTTTACATGCAGCTGTCATTTTGTTCTCCCTTCTGGATTTCTTCATTCGGTTCTTCACATCCGGATTGCCTTTTTTCGTGTGCGGATTGCACTGGACAGCAGATAGTACGATTTTTCTTGGCTGAGAGGTTCAAAATCGCGGCAATAATCATTTTCCCGTTCATTATTTCAACTGTTTTGCTTTCAGCCAAAAACAGCTGTTTAATGTTTTGACAACAACGTTGAGAGTATTGGTGAACTTCTCGCAAAACTGACTTTCTTCTCAGGGCGACTCCGTCCGTTTTTCGAGCGAACCTAGGTTGCCTCTCGAGCAATAAATGAGCACGATGACAGCAGTTAGAGCGAACCTAGGTTGCCTCTAGTTTGCCTCCAGGTGAAAAAAAATACGGTATAAGTTAGCTCACTTCCGTAATCCATCTAACATAAGGTTGCCGGATTGCCCGACTTATATAGGTTTGTCCGGATTTTTAATACAATTTTTTTACTAAAGTCCAGCTTTGCCCGGTTTCCCGGATTTCATTGAAAAAAAGCCAGGATTTTTCCCGGATTTATTCACTTGATTTTCAAAAACAACAAAAAAAGAAATTGTGTTGAATTTTATTTTATTCATGCGTCCAAAACGTAATGTTTTGAGCAAGTTCTATAAAAATAATCATGAGAAGATTTTTTCAAGTCTATAAAACGATTAAAAAACTGCTGAAAAAAACAAAAATTTCATGTTTTTTTTTTTGATTTGTGTTGAGTGGTTTCTGGATTTTGACAAAATTTGCCCGGATGTTTGGCCGACATTAAAAAATCCCGCATATTGCCAGGTTTTTAGAAAAAAATAACCCGGATTTCCCCGGCCAGGGTACGTGCTGAAAAATTCTGGCATCCTTTATCTAACAGCGTCACTTTTTATTAACTAAGTACTTTTAACGTTATGAGTATTCGAATTACTTTTTTTTCACAGTATTATTTCCTGATGGTGGATATTTAACCTTCCCATGCCGTTCGCAAAATATCCGTTTCGGGGAAACTTGAGTTGTAGTTTGATTTCGTTTTCCTGGCTGTAAATGTTAACCGATTTTGATGATATTATATTCATTGTGTAGGTAATTTGTTCTTATTACTCAAAATTTTAAAATAAAGTCGATATGTATTACCAAGTTATCAGAAACTGGCTCAGAAAGTAAAAAGTCCGAAAAATCAATTTTATTTTTAAAATGCTCATAACTTTTGACAGCTTTTCTGTATTTAAGTGTTTCATTGATGTTTGAAATCGTCAGTCGTCATATTGACCCGAACGGCATGGGAAGGTTAATAAACTGTTTGATTTTCAAGCAAGCGTGATGCACATAAACTCAGTGTGAATCGTTCGGACCGCGTTTGTTTACCTTGTTGTTTCGATTCTTTTTAATAATTTATCCGTTTTATCCTGCTTACAAGAAAACCACCTGCCTTAGCCCGGAAGTAGCACTAGAGGGCCACCAGATCACTAACTGCCGCGGGAATCGCACGCACTACTCGGCCAGCTCGCTGGCTTGCCGACTGACTGGCTGACTGCGTACACGCTTAAGGAGGATCACCCAGTATCGGTTTAATCCAATCACACAGTTTAAAAACGATGTGTAGAAAAAGTCGAACTCTATGATATTGTTTCCGTATAGGCTATTTTTATTATTGGAAAAATGTTCTTGCATTCATTAAGGATCAATTCCACTAGTATTATACATACATTAAAGAGGCAATTTTGTATGCATTTGCAATCAAGAAATGGTTTGTTCCTGAAACTCACCAATAGCTTTCACAATAAAGTAGTTTTGGAAATGATTCAGTATCCAAAACATTCCTAGGCAGTTTTCTAAACATTCGCAACTTTCTTACTATTCCCATAGTAATAATTATTGAAAGCACTCGACCAGATTGTTCCTTCAAATAGGTTCGTTCGATGGATAATTAATGAAATTAAAATTCTCCACGTGCAACGAATCGATTTACTACTCCCGGCATCCACTTCGGTGCGGTTTCTGTCAATATTTTTGCGTTAAATTAAGGTAAATTGCACCACTCCTTTTTCCAATCATCGGAAGCCAGCTGAAGCGGGGAAGTTGGCCAGGATGCAGCGTGGAAGCACTTAGAGAAGATAAACATTATAATACTTTTTTCCTCTGTAACTCTCCAGCCTTGATGATGCAGCCAGCCGTAAGTGACCGAGTTTTTTTCTCTCTTCTCGGGAAACAACAAAAATAACAGGCGGAGAGGCATCAACAGAAATAATAAGACCGAATTGCAATCGTTCGCCCAATAAAGCACCACCGGGGAGCCGAACTGCCACTTTGTCTACCCAAATAAAGGGCGAAGGGGGGGATTTCGTTTGCTGTTGTTATTATTGTTGTTGTGTGATTTTCTTTTATTTTTTCGAGGGGGGTCCACAACCGGGCGAAGGACACAAACCGGAAATGTGCTGTGTGTGTGGTCAACCGCAAAGATTCAACCCGGGGCCGGAAAGTCTTCTGTCTGAACTTAGACCGTCCATCGGTTGCCAGGTTTGGGTAAGTGGGGGGATATTTCGGGTGGGGAACGCAATCACAGAAAAACCAATAATGATAATTTGTTTTTCTTTTTCGTTGGCTTCATTCGGCATAATCGTATATCGCAGCACATGCACATACACACGTGTTTAGCTGCTGTTGGGGCCTGGAATTGGAAATTCGCGCGACCCCAGCGGAAGGTACACGTGCCAGGAAGGCTGGAGGAACCAAGAGAGCGGAAGTTAGTAGCTAAGAAGGAAAACCGCGCTTCGGGCACACATACGCAAGTACACACGCACACGTACACTACTGGTCTGAGGGAGCGCAAAAGGGCAGCAGGAGGAACTAGCTTTGAGCGGGGGGGTTGAGTTATAAGGCTCAAGAGTGAACGCGCGCGCTGCTTTTAATCGATTTTCTTTGCCCTGTTCCGTGGCAAGCAGCAGTATGGAGTTTTGCTGCTGCCGGGATTTTTTTTTGCTCCCTTGGCCCATCCCCAATGTCGGTTGGCCATCACTCGGTTTACCTTTTTTTTCGCCCTGTTCCTTCGCCGAGGTTTCTGTTTGTATGTGGTTCGGTATGTGTGTCCCCCGCTTGGGTATGTATGTACTCGGGGTCGGAGAGGAAATTAATATGAAAACAAAATAATTAATTTTCATGGAAAATTTAATTTTCAAATCGCTTGCGCTCGTTGCCGGAGACTCTCGTCGTCCTGGAGTACCTACTAAATACAGACTTTCAGGGAGACCTCCCTGGCACGTTGGCCAGGTCATGTGGGGGTTTCAAGCGCCCGGCTACGACGATTTATTGTGTCGTTGCTGGCTCGTGATTAATTTTTCGCCAGGCCACCTTAATATGTCACCTAGCATCATCATCGGCATCGGCAGGAAGGACCGGATTGGGTCTGATTTTGTATCACAGTCTAGAAGGGCGCTCACAAGTTCAAATTGCACCTGGAGAATTTCTTAATTTATATGAAATATTTTAAAATTTAGAAGTGGATCAACAAAACAGTTATGAAAGGAAAGAGTTGCGTTTTCGTAAACAGGATTTAAGAAAATTAAAATTGGTGACCTTTTGAAGTTTGTACCCATTGAATTAATTTTTTTAGACATTTTGTTTTTGTTAAAATTTATGTAAAGTTTTCACTTGTACCTGATATATCTGCATTTTCTGTTTTATCAATTTCTCCAATCAATTTACTAGATCAGTGCAGCAATTCAGGCGTTTTAGTTTGGAACTGAAACAAATTGCTTGCCTACTCTAACCTACCCTAGAAATTCTACTTAGCAATTTGCCACTCATCATTTGTCCACGTGATGGAAAAAGATACATTAAAAGGTAATCCAAGAATCAATCCCTGAGCATCAAAATTGTTATGAGAATAAGTCACGAGAACTTGAACAAAATGATAAACAAGACTTGAGTAATCGAAATTGAGTTATCAGGAACAAGAAATGAGACACCAGAGAAGACAAATAAGAAATGAAAAATGAGCAACGAGAAAAAAGAAAAGAAAACTGAGAAATGAAAAATGTGAAATCGAAAAATAAAAAGGAAATGAGAAATGAAAAATGAAAAATGAGAAATGAAAAATGAGAAATTAGAAATGAGAAATGAGAAATGAGAAATAAGAAATGAGAAATGAGAAATGAGAAATGAGAAATGAGAAATGAAGAATGAGAAATGAGAAATCAGAAATGAGAAATGAGGAAAGAGAAATGAGAAATGAGGAATGAAAAATAAGATATGAGAAATGAGAAATGAAAATAAGAAATGAGAAATGCAAAATGAGAAACGAGGAATGAGAAAAGAGAAATAAAAAATGAGAAATGAGAAATAAGAACTGAGAAATGAGAAATGAGAAATGAGAAATGAGAAATGAAAAATGAGAATTGAAAAAGGAGAAATGAGAAATGAAAAATAGAAAATGAAGAATGAGAAATGAGAAATGAGAAATGAGGAATGAGAAATGAGAAATAAGAAATGAGAAATGAGGAATGAGAAATGAGAAATGAGAAATGAGAAATGAGAAATGAGAAATAAGAAATGAGAAATGAGAAATGAGAAATGAGAAATGAGAAATGAGAAATGAGAAATGAGAAATGAGAAATGAGAAATGAGAAATGAGAAATGAGAAATGAGAAATGAGAAATGAGAAATGAGAAATGAGAAATAAGAAATGAGAAATGAGAAATTTTGAATGAGAAATGAAAAAATGAGTAATGAGAATTGAGAAATGAGAAATAAGAAATGAGAAAAGGTATATGAGAAATGAGAAATGAGAAATGAGAAATGAGGTGTGAGAAATGAGAAATGAAAAATGAGAAATGAGAAATAAAAATGAGAAATAAGAAATGAGACCAATGAGAAATGAGAAATGAGGGATGAGGAATGAGAAATGAGGAATGATAAGCGTGGTATGTGAAATGAAAAATGATAAATCAAATTTAAGAAATGAGAAATGAGATTTAAAAAACGAGGAACTTTAAATGAGAAATGAGCAAAACGATTAAAAAATGAGGAACGAGAAATTGAGAAATGAGAAATGAGAAATGAGAAATGAGAAATGAGAAAAGAGAAAAGAGAATTGATTAATGAGAAATAAGATAGGAGAAATGAGAAATGGAAAATGTGAAATGAGAAATGAGAAATGAGAAATGAGAAATGAGAAATGAGAAATGAGAAATGAGATATGAGAAATGAGAAATGAGAAATGAGAAATGAGGAATGAGAAATGAGAAATGAGAAATGAGAAATGAGAAATGAGAAATGAGAAATGAGAAATGAGAAATGAGAAATGAGAAATGAGAAATGAGAAATGAGAAATGAGAAACGAGAAATGAGAAATGAGAAATGAGAAATGAAAAATAAGAAATGAAAAATAAGAAATGAGAAATGAGAAATGAGAAATGAGAAATCAGAAATGAGAAATGAAAAATGAGAAATGAGAAATGAAACATGAGAAATTTAAAATGAATGAGAAATGAGAAATGAGAAACGAGAAATGAGAAATGAGAAATGAGAAATGAGAAATGAGAAATGAGAAATGAGGAATGAGAAATGAGAAATGAGAAATGAGAAATGAGAAATGAGAAATGGAAAATGAGAGAAATCTAAAAATTAAAAAAAAAAACCCTCAACGGTTTCATAAAATTAAGAAACTTATCTAACCCGAGCACGAATAAAGAAGTGCATCATGATTCACACGGAATTCCGAAACCCCAAAAACATAAAAGCAGCAAAAAGAGGGGCCTCGTAAAATTGATGAGAGTGCATCGTGGAAGAAAATAACAACAACAACAAAAAAAGAGAAACGTGTTACAGCGGCCTGGAATAAAGCATAAAAAAAAAATCGTCCGACAGTGCAGAAAGGAATCGAAGCGCAACAATAACAAACCCGAGAACAATCATAATAATAACCATTCGTCGTCGCTGTAGTCGTCATTATCATCAACCAAGCAGAAGGGGGGCAAAAATCCAGAACTCACTCTCCGAAATCAGTCCGTCGATCCGAGAGATCAGTCGGGCGCGGACTTCCTAAGTTGGATTTTTATTTGTAGTTTCCTTTTTTTTATTTCAAATTTTCAAGCAAACGAAAACTTTGCAACAATCGTTAATATTTTTCGATGCACCATCGCTGCAGCAGCAGCGGAAATTGCATCAGGCGTTATTTCATTTTTTTTTCTACGTTTTGGTTAGGTTTATTGTTTTTGGTTGCGTTTCCTTCTTCCATCATAGAAATTAAAATTCCCATTCGAGGGGGGGCTTGTTTCGTTCATTATCGGTTGCTTCATTAGAACAGTTTTATATGGCTTTGCGTTTATATTTTTGCTTTTGCTTCGCCTTTTTTCTCGCGGTTTAAATTGGTTCGTTAAAATTAGGTGATGAAATTTTTACAACTTACTCAGCCAACATTTCTGACTTAGAATTTATTTTTTTTTGATGAAGGGGACCTGGAATGAACACTTTTTCTGGGAGGCCACCGTAAGCCTTGGTCGGTCATGTGTGTGGTTTTATTTTTTGGATTTTTACTGATATTTCGACACAATGGCAGGGATGATAAAATTTATTATTGCATTTCAAGTGCCATTTGATGTTTCAATTTTATGATTCGGCCCAGACGTCGACGATGACAATCGAACGATCTACCGGAAGGGTACGGTGCAAATTTTGGCGAGGGTTCTTGTTCGGAAATGTCCTCATTAGTGGTTATTCAGAGTCTGGTCGACACGTCACCATAATCATTAGGATATTGTTTTTTTTATCACTGTAGGTTATAATCTACCTTCAGGCGCAATCAGACTTCTTAAAGTGCAAGCATATTTTTCTCAAAAAGTAATCTGGGAAGTAGATTTTCATAAGCAAGTGAATAGAAATTTCGGAGTTTATCTCTTTGAATGAGTGGTAATTTCAGCTGTTCAGGTTTTCATCATTTGAATTGCAAAAAAAAGAACCGAGGCAGCAACTCAATGTGCAATTGAGTGCTTGTGATTCGCGATTCCGCGTTTTCGGTTATTAATTTCTTCGAATGAAAACCAATCTTCCGCGTTCATTGCTGCGCAGATATCCCAGATATTTAACGATTGGGAACGGGAGGAAAAAAACCTTCAATATCTAGACCCATCCCTAGGAACCACCATATAGGAACACCAAATAGAGAGAGAGCATGTTCGTTTCACCGGGAGGGTTTATGTTCAGGCAAGCATGGACTTATGATAACTTCAACAACAGAACAACAACAACATCTACCCAGTCCCGGCCTTCATTGGCGGGTAAACCAAGAGGAAAAACTATTTCCTCTTCGATATTGGACCGAAAAACCTCACACGGTTCTCGGTGGAGTCCTCGGAGCCGCGAGTTTGGTTTTTTGCCCTGTTTTCTACTTTTTGTGAACCGAGCTTTCTCCCCAACCAGCCTAGGCAATCGCGAATCTATCGGATTTTTCTTCCGCTCCACAATCCCTGGAAGTCTCGACTAGCATCGCCATCATCAGCAGAAACAGTCGTCGAAGCAGCCGCCGTTCCCTTTTCCTTGAAGCAAAATTTTTCATCATGTGCACTGAGCCGATTTTCAAACAACTCCGTCCGTTTGCTTCACCTTCACTTTCCTCTTCGCTGGAAGAGCTTCAGAGGACACAAAAAATCGCCATCATCCCCCCGTAGCACAGGACTCGGGAGGACTCCAGAATTCAAAACAAAGTCCGGGACAGCAACGAAAAAAAAATAGTAGGAAATTTCGCATCATAGACAGAGGACCCCGGACAGAAGCGTCGGACGTTTGGATGTCGCCGTGTATCGTTTTTTTTAGTGGAAGTTTTTTTTTCTTACATTTTTTCTGTTTCAATCTCGCGCACCTTTCTACCGATGTTGTTCCTTTGGTTCCAAGCATTGGCAGCGGTGGGCTCGGCCATGCTTGATCTGATCCTGAAATATGTATATGAATTTTCTCTCCCCAAAAGGTATAGGGGAAAAGTTCAAATAACGCCCCATGTGGCTAATACGCACCACTCTTGTTTTGAAGAATCTGAAACATTTCAAGCCTGCAAAATATTACCAATTTGTTTTAAATGCTGTGATTGGTCAAGGCAAGTATCAATTTTTCCTTAAAATGCCCCTGTGTCGTGATAATTTCACAATTTAGGTTTTTCTTCATTTCGATCTTAATTTTAAAACACTTTTAGTAAGGTGTCACCAAGCAGAGAAAAACGAATAAGACAATATTTTCTGACACATTGATAGAGGAGAATCTAAACTATGATTTTATGCTAAAAAATCATACTGAACTCGCTAAGGTATGCTTTTTATGGGTATGTTCTATCACGGCCCAAGTACTCGTTATAACGCGCCAATCGTAGTAGGCTGAAAATAGTATTAATTTTTCAAAAATGGCCAATTTTCATTGAAAATGAACAAAAAGTCTAAAACCATATTTTGAGTGTAAATTCAGCCCGAAAAATTTATTTTCCTTTTTTTTTTTAATTTTGATTAGTCCATTTTGATTTTATTTTCAGTCAAAGTGTCTATAAGTATTGGTGTGTTTTCGGTCTTCGGCTGCTCTCGGGTGTGTTCGGCTGCTAGGCGCGTATTGAATACACAGCGGCGCGTATTTGCAACACAGTTTTGTTTTGTGGCTTTGAATATGGTTTTTAAAAATCAAGTTTTTGAAAAAACTATATCAATTCGAGTAATAAAAAATCATAGGCATTTGAAGAAAACACTTTTATTCAACGATTACACCCATTTTTAACACAATTAGTACGTGGAATACATAGAAAATCAGCGATTCGCTTAGGTGGCGCATAATAGGGCATGTTCCCCTACATCGAGAAGCGCGGAGAAATAATCCTACACACGACGAGGGAGGAAGGAGGCACACGTGAAAAATTATTGCTAGCGATGGTGATTTTTTTCCGGCAAATTTAAAACAAGAAAAAGTGGTAAAATTTGTTGATCAAAAACAGATTATTCGAATTTACATAAGAAGATCATAAAGTTCACAGCCTGGAAAGATTCGGATAGATGGAACGACATTTTTCGTCAAAAATGTTTGTCCAGTGAAGCTTAACCATTGAAAACTTAGTATAGCTTGAATGACTGTTAGTTTGGCGAAAAAAATGCCAATTTCTCATTTCAAACAACTATCAGAAGGGATATTTTACAACCCCTATTTGTATGCACTTGTTTTGGGAACACATTCGAAAAGTGAACGCGGCTACAATCGGTACAAATAAGATTGAAAGGAAGAAAGTGCTCTTTAAGGTTAATTTCAGAAAGTTTAGGTTAAGAATTTTCTTTCTGTGTAGATTTGGAATTGGGACCGTTTGCTAAAGATTTTTGCCACTCTCTTTCTTGAAATAATACAACTTTTTCCATTCATAACTTTTTTCTCCCACGGTAAATTTTCATGGCCCCCAACAATTTTTGTATTGTCTCGTCCAGATCTCTCGAACAGTATATTAGACACCCATGTACTCCAGAAAACCAAATTGCCGATTTTCCTTGGCCCTGTTTTAAGCCCCTGAATGTAGGCACAATAACTAAAAATTGCAAAAAAAAGTAAAAATATCAAACTTGTAAATAAATGTCAGTGATTATAGATTTTCCATGTTGACCCGGTCCCCGGGGGCAGCAAAAAGTCCTCGCCGGAGCTGGAAGCAACTGTCTGGCTGGGATGCGACGATCTCAGCCGTTGGCTTCGGTGAAACCGTTTCTTGGAATAAACCAAGAAGGTATCGGGGCGTTGGACACGAAAGTCTTCGCAGTAAGCCGTATAATCATTCACAACAACTCGTGTATGTGTGTCCGTCTCGAGATGCTGCTTGCAAGAAGTAACAGAAAGAAAGAAAAAAAGTGAAACGATCCGAGATCCTGAGAGCCCACAACCCTTGCTTGGGGGAAAGCAATTTCGAAGGAAGATTCTTTTTAATGACCGTAATAATGTCGATAATGATTGGCCCGTAGTATAACATTTGCAATCATCTTTCATACTTTTGCTGTCTGGCTGGGACGGACGATGGCGAACGGAAGCTCCGAACTCTCAGAGTTAGGGTTTGTTGTTGCTACAGGCTTCTAAAAGTTTTCAAGTTTTAGCGAACGCAAACAATAAATTTAACACTTATCGTTTGAACTACGCTTAGGGTTATCATTTTCAATAAATCTTGTTGGATTGGATGCGATTGGAGAAAATAAAAATTAAACCGGTCTCCACATGAAGTGCTAAATTGTGGCTCATTATCCTGGCAGAGACGCTTGTAAATCTCGAGTGACTCCGCTTGAGTTATGATTGCTATTATTGAGGTGGCAAAGTGCGGCGAGTGAAAAGAAGTGCAATCTTTCGTTGTAGCACTTCAATTTTCTTGAGCCGCCCACCGACTGTATACCACGCGGTAATTTTCCGCCCCCAAAACCGTGAATGAAAATTAAGCCCCTCAGGACCCGTCCTTGAGGCCTCAACGGCCGCCGCTGATTAACGTCCGTATAATTATCATTCTCAGGAGTCTTCCACTTCCTTTCGGTATTTTCTTCTCGCGATGCAACTGCTTTTTCGCGTGACAGACGCGAAGCTTATCAGTTGACAACATTGAAGAACCACGGCTCATAAGGTGACGCCAAAAGGGTACTTGACTTGCTTCAACCGACCCATCCATTCAGACCCAGACGTGTTTGTGACGGTCGCCATTATCCACCGCGTGGAATTGTTTCGGGAGCTTCACCCCGAGGGCGGGCACGGAAGTGGGAGTCCTCAATTGCTACTTTAATTACAAAACCAGAATAACAAAAAAAAAATAAACAGCAACACCTACCACCTAAATGTGCTGGTCTCGATGCCTTGGTGGAAAATCCTCCGCCGCCGATGGCGGAGGCCATTTCGCCGAGCTGTGAAGCGCTTAATTAAGTTAGCAAGACCAAGACGACACGCTCTCACTAACCAACAGAGCAAGGGACTGGGGAGGAGCCTTGAAACGTACAACGTACAACATGAGTGCAGTTTCTCTCCCCGGTTGCTCTTTCCCGATATATCCCCCCCAAGACGTAACCAGATGGAGCGTGCAAAAGTAAGAGATAAAAAAATCCGGGTGCCCGAGAAATGAAATTGACACCAGACTTCTTTGGAAAAAGGGAAACTAATGATCTGTACAGCAATAGCAGTTGTCGCCACCAGCAATGGGAATCATTTCGGGGAGCCAATTAGAATGGGAAACATACTTTTTTAAACATTTTTGAATTGAAAAAAAAAAGATTCTAAAACGCTATGGAAATAATACGAAAGCTATGTAATTTAGTGTGTTTTTGAAACTTAAAATTTTGAAAGAGGCGGATTTATATCTAGCAAAGAAAAGAAAAACAAATCAACTGAAGCAAATCATTTTACGAACACTGGTGCTGTAAAATAATATAAACAGTGAGAGTTATTATAATATTCACAAAAAAAAAATTAAAATAGTGATGCTGTAGAACGAGAAACATAGGGAAAGATTCCAGATTGTATTTGCAAAAATTTCGCCCCATTTGAAATGTCGGCTCTTCTTCTCTCTAAGATAAAATTGAATTGGAACACTTACTCGAAATACAGAATACCCAAATGACCTCCCAGGTTAAAAGTGTTGTGAACTGAAGATTAATCTGAATCGTAATTGAGAATTTCACTTCAACTCGTCTTTTAAATATTTTATTTTTCTTCATTTCATCTTCACATTTCTTCTCTTCTCTAATCAGACTTTAAAATTAATATTTCGATAAGCAATTTTCAAAACTGATTAAATTTTGTTTATTTAGTTCTTTAAACTTCATTTAATCTTTTTTTCTAAAATTCGTACATCTTTTTTTTTCAAAACAGCTTTTCAAAACTGCGCTTCTTCAGTCCGTCTTTTTTACCGGAATTGGTATCATTTCAAAACGAACAAAACAGCAGCCCGCAAATCTGCGTTTCTCCAGTCTTATTCACCGGAACTGGCTCATCTTTTTTACCGGATCATTAAAAAAAGCAGCAACCTTTCGAATCTGCGCTTCTTCATTCCGTCTTGTTTACCGGAATTGGCATCATTTCAAAACAAACAAAGCAGCAGCTTTTCCTATCTGCGCTTCTTCAGTCTGTCTTATTTATCAGAACTGGCATCATTTCAAATTAAACCGAACAACAGCCTTTCAAATCTGCGCTTCTTCAGTCCGTCTTATTTACCGGAATTGACATAATTTATAAACAAACATAGCAGAAACCTTTCCGATCTGCGCTTCCTTATTTCGTCTTATTCACTGCATCTGGCATCATTTCAATACAAACCTAGCAGCAGCCTTTCAAATCTGCGCTTTTTCAGTCCGTTGTATTTACCGCAACTGACGTCATTTCGTAACAAACAAAGCAGCAGCCTGTCAAATCGACGCTTCATCAGTCCGTCTTATTTACCGGAACTGTCATCATTTAAAAACAAACAAAGCAGCAGCCTTTCGAATCTGCGCTTCTTCAGACTGTCTTATTTATCAGACAAATCAGCCTTTCAAATCTGCGCTTCTTCAGTCCATCTTCTTTACCGGAGCTGGCATCATTTCAAAACGAACAAAACAACAGCCTTTCAAATCTGCGCTTCTTCAGTCCTTCTTATTTACTGGAACTGGCATCATTTCAAAACAAACAAAGCAGCATCACGCATCACTCCTAATCTGGGCTTCTTCAGTCTGTCTTATTTATCAGACAAATCAGGCTCTCAAATCTGCGCTTCTTCAGTCCGTCTTCTTTAACGGAGCTTCAAATCGTTTCAAAACAAACAAAACAACAGCCTTTCAAATCTGCGCTTCTACAGTCCGTCTTATTTATCGGAACTGGCATCACTTTAAAACAAACAAAACAGCAACCTTTCTAATCTGCGCTTCTACAGACAGTCTTATTTGTCGGACCTGGCATCATTTCAAAACAAACAAAGCAGCGACCAGTTCTATCTGGGCTTCTTCAGTCCGTCTTATTTTCTGGAACTGGCGTCATTTCAAAACAAACAAAGCAACGACCTTTGAATTCTGCGTTTCTTCAGTCCGTCTATTTACCGTAACTGACGTCATTTCATAACAAACAAAGCAGCAGCCTGTCAAATCTGCTCTTCTTCAATCCGTCTTGTTTACCGGAACTGGCATCGTTTCACAACAAACAGCGACTTTTCAAATCTGCGTTTCTTCAGTCCGTCTTTTTCACCGGAACTGCAAAAACAAACAAAGCATCTCAACAAAGTATCATGTATATCATATTTCTTTTATCTATTTTTAAAACTTTCATTTTTATTCTGTACATTTCTCATCTCATCTTCACGGAAAGGTTTTAATAAAAATCAAAAATTGAAGCACAGAAGGCAACACATTTTGAGTAAATTTAAAACGATTGAATCTTTAAAATATTAATTTTTTCATCTTTTTCCCAAATCAATGCCAAGCTTTTCGCTTTTGATACAGTAGGTGTTACAGTTAAAATTGCCCAGCAAATGTGAAATCGTATCAGAATTAATTACTTAAGTCGTTAAGAATGGTATTGTGAATCGCAATTCCAACGGAATAGAGAAAAAATCGTACGGAAAGTCGCACGAAGTCGGTTTAGATCGGATATGGCAGAAAGTACGCCATGTTTGTAAATTTTAAAATGATTTTGCATATTTTTTGCCTCCCACGCAGCGTTGTCAGATCTACGGATTTTAAGCATTTCTACGAAGCTACGGATCGATGCTCAAGATCTACGGACTTTCAGCTTTTCCTACGGATTTTCAACGGATTGTCGTGAAAATTAACGGGTAAACGAAAATTCTACTTGACAACCAAAAAGAAAGGTCGTAAAGCTTCATTTTGCCAAAACCAGTACATTTTTTTTATTTTTGCCAAACCTACGGAGCGGTTTGCAATATGGCAACGCTGCCTCCAAATGAAAAATCATCCTTTTTGTCCTCTCCGCCTCAAACAGTGCAACCAGATGGCTCAAATTCAGAAGAGAATTGAGTAGTATTGACCAATGAGAGAACTGGAAAATAGTGACGGTGGCAACGATACAGAGTTGCCAATATATTTTTTTTTTCAAAATTCAGGAAACTGTGTCTATAAAAATTAGGATAAATCAGGCTTCAATAAAAAAAGCTGAACTTATGACTTTTTTTTCGGTATTTATTACAAAAAGGTGAAATAAAAAATATGAGTTCTAGGCTTCTTTTTCTTACTAAGCTGTCATTGCATTTGTGCATGCATGTGTATTTGTTTACGTTTTTGAACTAAACTGGCCTTAACAATTTCAATGAACTTTCAATGAAATTTCAATTGACAGTTCAATCATTTGTCATGGTGTGGATTTTTATTTCTCTAAACACACTTGATAAAATATTCAATTAATAAAATTTACTTTTTCTTACAAATAACGTTCTCATTATGGCCCCAAAATAGGTGATAAAAAAATAAAATATAAAATGTAAGAATACGAATTAAACTATACGAAAGATCCGTCCATCAAACAAACTTACAAAAAAAAACAGATGTGAGAAGAACAAAGAATCGCTCTATTTCTCAAGCATACTAGTCCTAAGTATCCAAAGTCTATGAACGCTTATGGAAAATCTTTGCTCATTCTCAAAACGGTTGAATTTCCGCTAATTTCAGATTGTTGGGATTATCATTGTTGTGTTGATCTGAGATAAAATGGCGCCAGTTCGTTTTTGCGTTTGATGGTGAAAATTCTTCAAAAAATTATAGCTGTACACATTTGGGATGAAAATTAATTGAATGAGCATTGTATGCATAGCCGTAGAGGATTAGAAATAAACAACATTTGTCGTCCTTAAATTTCTCATTTGTTACGAATCAGAAATGGGATTCGAACTCAAATTTTAATATTAGGGTTCATATTATGCAAAACATTTAGATTTCCTACATGGAATTCATTTTAATAGCTCGAGAAGATATAATATTCGAAATTAAGAAATAAAATTATGATTTCAAATTAAGTTTATATTTTCACATAGAGTAGAACATAGGCAATTTGTAAATTATATAAATACAGTTGATTTTATCGCAAAAATGTTGCGCTTACAAAATAAAGTGAAAATAAAATTAGGTGTAAAAATAATCAGAAAAAACGCTTCTTTTAGCTAAAAGTCAAAAAGACCTTTAATAATTCTATGTATTTCGTACTTCTAACGATGCCATTAGATTTCTTATGCACTACGTGCAAATTTTTTGAAATTGATAGCTGGCCTACAGCTTTTTTACGAAGCATGTTTCATCGATTATTTTCATTGACCTTGGTTATAATACAAATCAGTGATTGAAGCTGAATACTGCCTGAGTATCATATTTGAGTTACGTGAAAAGATTTACAAAAGTATGAATTTTGAATAAATTTTAAAATTGTTGTTGAGAAACAGGCGAGATATAGCAAAAAAATGTTGAATTAACACTCTAAATCCCGGAATCTTTCACCAGGGCTTTCAGGAAGCGTTTCATAAATTCCTTGGGAGTCCCAGAAGATTTTTCAAATATTTGAGTTCGTCTGAAAAAAAAGCTACAAGCCTCCAAACTTCCAATAGTGTCATATTCACAATCTAGGATGGATTAAG
This sequence comes from Uranotaenia lowii, assembly GCF_029784155.1. NCBI lineage: Eukaryota > Metazoa > Arthropoda > Insecta > Diptera > Culicidae > Uranotaenia > Uranotaenia lowii. Next base: position 98,492,468 of record NC_073693.1, on the reverse strand, counting down.
GTTAAAACGATATTTTTTTTGTTTATTTATAATTACATATAATTTTCCGTGAAATTAGAAAATCAGGAAAAATCAGGCTTATTTCCAAAAATCAGGAAAAAAAAGGAGACCTATCAGGTTATCAGGATGGACCTAGAAAAATCAGGCAAATCCTGAAAAATCAGACACATTGGCAACCCGGCAACGATATGAAGACTTTGAGAGCAACATTTTGCGCTCTTTTGCCTTTTTTCCGATAGGTACGAATAAGGTGTCGGATAGCATCCAATTGGTGTAGTTTTCATCGTGTTAGAAAAAAGTGAAATTTGTGTATGTCTATTGCCTACACTTTGGTAGGTAAAAGCTGTTCTTGTAACTTACATACGATCATTCTATAATGTTTATGAACCGTTTATCAAAATAGCAGAGGAATAAAGCTACAACCATTTTTGCTGGGTGTCCATTTCAGTTTTATCATATTTTCTGCCATTAATTCGCTAATCAGAAGTTAGAGGATCAATTAGCAATAAACGTATTGGCATTTATGATATTCATGATCTAAATTTATTCCCAGATTTTTTTTCCCCTAAAACCTGATGACTTTATTAAAAACTATTTAATTCAATCTGTCACTTTATTCGTGGCTCAGCTCTGCAATCGGACAACTGCGCCTGTAATGCGACTACCAAATAGTAAAAGTTGTGCCTGTAATGCCTGTCTCCAGTTTGAAAATGTTAATATTTTAGCTCAACTTTGGTAATCGAACGATTTTGATAATCGGACGTACCCTTTAGTCCCATCAGCGTCCGATAAGCGAACTAGTAATGTATACCTTTTAGACTTTAAGGGGCTCATACGTACTTGTTGCCTACCCAAAGGCGATTTATGATTTGCAATTTTTTTTTATACTTAAGTTAAAATTTGGAAGCTTGTTGAAATCATCTGTAATATATTCATCCAAAAATCCGCTTGATGAGTAAATTGATTGATCAGTCTCTTTTGCGATATCTAACATTTACAACAGACTAACTTTGGAACAAACTCCTGAATCTTATCGTTCAACCACCCCACCCCATTATTTTGCCTTGGTTGTCACAATGGAAAGACGATTAAAGCTCCAGCGATAAGTGCAATTTTGGCGTGCCATTCTCAAAGTACGCTGGCCCCAAAATGCTTTTCAGACAAGACCCCATCTGTGGCGGGTATGGATCCAACGGCAACGAACCAACCGGGGACCGGGACCACCATCATCTAATTCAATTTAATTTAATCAATCTTTTATATCACATTGCAATCTTCTTCCGCCGACCGGCCGCATGCCGCATATCCGGGGGACTCACATCTCTCACAGAGGCAGGCAGCATAGTTACCAGTTTCAGTGAGTTTGAGTGTGCTGTGCTCAGCACAGTGATAGTGTGGTGTGCGCTGCTTTTCTTGCTGTGCATATTAAATTAAAACTATAAATTATAAACGAAACATGGGCGGTTGGTTTCTAGCCAGACGAAGCGCGGAATAAGTGGATACTTGGCTTGGGTTGCTGGAGCTCGGCCCATAATTTTGGGGGTGGGAAGGCGAGCTCCAGCTTTCACAAGATCCAGCTTGGGCGTGTGTGATAAAGCGCTGCTGCTGAGGTACCTACCGGAAATGGTGGACCAACGGATTTGTGGTTAGGTGTCAAGCTTCCGGGAAACGACCCCACAGATAACCCCGCCGAGGAGGAGACAAATTGCTCGATTTTCTTGGCTGACAGTGAGCGAAGGAATAATTACACACCATATATGGAAGAGTTGAGGGCACTTTGTTGGGTCCTGAGAAAATCTTTGAACCGATCCATCCATTAGCTTCCTTTATGGATTTTAACGCATTTCCATTAGCCGGGAGTTCAGTATGCGTTTTCGGTCCCGGTGCTGCGAACGTCAGCATCTCTAGGAGAAAATTTCAAACCATATAATGTGCTGCACAAGTTTTTGCTACATTTCTTCTGGGGGGAGGCCAGCAGCCAGCAGCGGAAGCAGAACACGACCGGAAATTCGCACATATACGACGTAAACTTTTCGATAAGGTCATCCCCACATAAAATTGCATCCGGAGGCATCTTTTTGGTGCGCTCTAGCACCCGGAATGGAATGGAACGGCCTCGACGACGACGATGCAGACGATGCTTCTGTTGTTTCTGGTGCTGCTATTTCCATTGTCGTCCTTCTGATCCTGATTCCGAGCCCGGACGACGACGATGGCCATTGGCGAAAGCCTTCATCCCAGTTGCAGTGTGTCCAGGCTCACACCATTATGATTAAACTCACACACTTGGTGTGTGGCGTGGCGGCAAAGGAAATTGCGAAAATGTGCATTGCGTAGAAGCTGTAGTCCGGTGCACATTCTGTGTTTGATTCGCTCCCCCCACTTTGCTCCCACGCATTTCTCTTCCACACAGGATCGGCCAGATATAGGCCTCTGTTTTCTGAGATCCGATGATGGTGATTTGAAAGTCTTCCTCCTAGTCCAAGCGGTCGAATGCGAAAGCCCAAACGAAGACCTCTACATGCGTGCGTTTATGTGCGTTATAGAGCTTCCGGGGAGGGTGGTGCATCTAATATCCACGGACTCAACGTTTTAGTTAGAGCCTTCGCCGTTTGCTGCTGATGCTGGAGAGAAATTGCATTTTGCGCCATGTGCGTAACCCGCACATAAACAGCAACGGACGGCCTCTTGCGATGGTAGAGAGAAAATGCGCGTCCTTCCACACATAGAGGAGGTTTTACATATCCCGATAGCGCATACGGTGTACGGTGAAGTGAAGTGTAGACACATCAAAAGGGCTCCTCGGCTTGGAGCCTACAGTAGGTAGTGGCTCCCACGAAATTTGCACTGAAAAGTGGGAGGAGTTTCGCTAGGCCAACCGCAACGCCAACCTTCTGGACTGATCTTACCCTCTCGATTACTCCGCTGGTCCCTCGCCGGAAAAAGACCCCACCATTCGGAAGAAAGTTGGTCTTGGGGAGATTTGTACCCGGCACAGGGTACGAACCCCGTTGACTCGGGAAACTTGAGAGAGGCCCGGAATCAATATGAACTGAATTTAATTACGCATCCAGTCTGTTTTCTTTTATTAATTTGCTAAAAATTTCCAGGTTGGTCTCGATTCGAAGAAAAGTCATCCCAAGTGTTAACAGCCACGGCTACTACCTTTCTATTCCCAGAAGGAAGGGTGTTGATGTATTTGATTAAATTGGTTACACCAAACTTGCGCCTGATTCGCGGCACCTAGAGTTAATTAACCCTGTAGAACCCAAACTTTTGTTTTCTTTGCTTAAAATTCACAGACGGTTAATTGATATTTTTTTCAAAAATTACATAAGCACAGAGGCTAAGGAACTTGACTTTCAGTACTTTTTCGGTTGTAGTTTTCACACACTCCAACCATTTTTTTAATTGTTAAAATTGTTCCACAAATAACTGGGATATTTATGTTTCATCTCTCCTACCAAACTTAGGATTTTTTTTCTCAAAAAATCCATCCAGAATGGCAGTTTTAAGACCTAATCGCCAAACTGTATTTAGATTGACAATCACATGGATAAAGTAAGGTTGCCAGAATTATTTCAGCACGTATCCGGGCCGGACAAACCGGGCAATTTTGTTATAAAAACCTGGCAAATCTGGTATTTGATTTCAAAAGTGACGACCATAAATCCGAGCAATATCCGGGCAAATTTTCTCAAAACCTTGAAATTACTCAACAAAAATCAAGAGAAAATATTAAAAAATTATTTTTTTTTTTCATAAAAACTCATCGATGGATTTTGAATCGCATTTTAGGCTTCCGAAAAACTTTTCATGATTATTTAAAAAAAACTAGCTCAAAAAATTTTGTTTTGTAGGAGTTTGTTGTTTTTTTTGTATGATTTGCCAAATAGAGTGAATAAATCCGGGCAAAATCCGGGCATTTTTCAATAAAATCCGGGCAACCGGGCCGGGCCGGACTGTTCCGAAATTTTGTACAAAATATTCGAACAATCCCGGATAAAACCGGGCAATCTGGCAACCTTAGGATAAAGGATTGATGTATTTTCGAAAAAAGGTCCATTTCCAGTTTTCTCAAGTTTTAAAGTTTTAAATTTTTTGCTTATTGCAGTAGACCCCGCCTAGAGGCAGGGTTGAGTACTAGAGGATAAGGAAGAGTAACTCAATTGCTCCGTTTCATAAAATTTAGATTAGTTTTCAGTTTTCCAAAGACAATTTGAAAGATTTTGGAAAAAAAATCAATACCGATATTAAATAAGAAAACTATTTTCGAATCCAATTTACCGCATACATTCCTAGAGTATTAGAAAGACGCATTTTGAAGGTGTATCGTAGTGATCAGTAATAAACCAACGATTGTTATAATATTGTTTTTCCAGAAACTACAAAAAGGCTTGAAACATATAAAGCATATTTAGTTCAATACGTCGTATTCAAAAATCATTAGTCCACAATTTCATAGATTTTTTTTTTAAATCGTTATGAATTTTAAGCCTTTGCGTGAGAAAAAAATAAAATAAAAGTGAATTTCGCCTGCATTGCCACTATTGATAAACATTTTTTTTAAAGAAGTTTATAATCTAGATACACATAAATCGAAATGTTCAAGACCGGAAGAAGGATGTAGCAAGGAAAAGGGAAATTTCTGGGCCCGCTCAAGAGGGCTTATGATTAGAAATAAAAAATCATGTTCAGTTTAAAACTCAAAAATTTAAAATTTATCTTTCAAACTCAAACTAGGCCAGGAGCCCTCTTAAATATATATTTTTCCTGGATTGAAATTAAAAAGAAAAATTGTCTTGATGTCATCCAAAGAGTTTCCGAAATTTGATGTCCCTGCCGTTGCTCTGAACTACGATAAGAATAAACTGCTATCCCGAAACGCCTTGTTGACCACAGGGATAATTGAAGAAGTAACAGATGTCGTTCGTCTCTAGTATACTATGCAAAACCCAAATCTGGGAACAGTTGATTTCTTAGCTCAATCTCGAAACTGGAATGTTTTACACATATCAAATGTTCTAGCAAAATTTTCCGAAAAAGAACAAAATAACAAACCTGTTATCTCTAAAAAAAATAAAAAAAAAACTTATTTTTCGAGTTGAAAAATTGTTTGAAAAATCTAACACAATATGAATGAAATTTTGACAATATGAATGAATGAATTTTTATCACTTTTAAATGCTTCCCACACCAAAAAATGATAATACAAATATTTATTTAAATATGTCAATCGTTTTTGTATAATATGGACTTTTTAATGTCATGTTTTCAAAGCAATAGTAAACTCTCAATTTTTAAAGAAAATGTATGTTATGTTATGTAAAAAAAGTGCTTTTATCTATATATAAGAAAATTGCGCCTTAAAGTATACAATGAATTTACGGTAGTTGACAAACTTTTAGAATTCTTTTAGTCTGACACTTGTAAACTGTGAAACAAAAACTAATATGGCCAAAAAAAGTCAATGGAACTTCTAGCATTGGATTTTGTATGATTTTTGCCAAAGCTTAGGACACCCTGATTAAACAATCAAGTTTCCTTTAATAAAGGAACAAGTCTCCTCTGACTATCAAATTTTCACAAATTCTTTAGTCCCACGAAAACGCTTCTAGGCTCATGCAATTATCTTACTTTTACAATATATAAACTTGAAATAACACGCTGTTAGATAATGTAAAAAAAAAGCGATCCGCAATTTTATTTTCAAAAACATATGATCAAAATTAAAAAATTGGATCAAGTATTCCCATTTTCCCCTAGAGAAACATTTGTGACATTTTTTTGTAAATTTTTATAAACACAGGTGTTAAGGAACAAAAAAATTCTTACAATAGTCTGACTTCACAAGGCAACCAAATTTACATTTTCCCGAGGTTCAAAAAATTAAAGAGCTTATTTTATGAATTGAAGAACTAATCTTAATAATTTTGGCGCTGATTCCAAATATGCAATTAGTTTAAGGTTTTTACATCAGCTTCAATTTTCGAGATATCAAATGAAAAAAGTATTTGAAAATCAACAACAAGAACACGAGAAAGAAGTATACTAATCTACACTCAAAATTTTAAATTTTTATACAAATTTTGATGATTTAGTAAGGATTGATAAGTTGATAATTTAGTACCTAACAAATTTGACACAGAACAGATGTCAAAATCGCGAAAACTAGTTCTGAAACTTAAAGTCTGCTACAGTGAAAAACAAAACACTTGTTGATAGAAATTCAGTTCTGAATCTGGATAATAAATTTTCAATGAGATTTACCTCCTTTCAGAGGTTTTGGTTCCAAAGTATTAAAATTTTACTTCTGTTTTCATATTTCGAATACTGTATACAAATTCGGATTCTCGATTTCCAGTTCAATTCATCATTTGAAATTTGACATCAAAATTGATTTGTAATCCTCAAATTCAAATTGGATTTGCAATTCAAACAAAATTTAATTCATGATTTTCGAAACTCATATGCGTTTTCAATATTTGGATGATAATTTCCGAATATGAAAATTATAATTTGATAAACCATCCTGATTTTATTTTTCTTATTCAGATTCGAAGTTTTTAAAATTATTTCTTTTGCAAAGATCAGAGAAGCTTCAAAGGGGATCTTAAGTTCAAATTTTGAGAACCATCATATTTACATTCCAATTCAGTTTCACAAGTTGGATAAAAAATATATTGTTGAAATACTAAGTTCTGATTGAAAACACAAACTTCTAAATTTGAGCTTTTCAGAATTATTCTTGCACGTAGCCAGGCCGGAAAATTTCGGATATTTTTAAGCCTTGCAAAACCGTTACCTACCTGATTTAAATTTAATATTCCAAAACCCAATTAATATCCGGGCAAATCTGAGCAAATTCCAGGCCATTATAAAAAATAAAAATAAAATATTTGAATTTTCATTTATTTTTCGAAGCACAATAGCAGCTCTCAATTCGTTTAAGGCATCCGAAAAAAATGGGTATATTTTGATGAAACAAACCTTGAAAAACAATTTTTTTAAGCGAATATTGTCTGGATTAATATAGACTTGCCTGGTTTTGCAATGAAATTTTCCAGACATGTCCGGTTAACTAATAATGTTAATAAAACCGGACAAAATCCGAGTAGTTTTTCCAATATCTGGGCATTTGGAACGGACCGGACTTGTCCCGAAAATTTCATGGCAGAACCAGGCAAGCCTTTATAAATCTACATAATTTGGAATGCTTGGTCATTATTGCGTCGATTTCGGAATCAAATTTTACTCTTTGGTTCATTTTTAAAATTCTGGACTGGAATTTAGATTAAGAAATTTGAAAACAGATTCAAAAATCAAATTGAGAAAAAAAACAAAAAAGATAAGATGATTGAGGAATTCAGATCGCGGGAGATAGAACATTCATAACAACTAAACTGAGATTCACAAAGATTGAGAAGAACCTAATTGTGTTTTGCAAGTGTTGTTTTGTAAAAATATCTGATTTTTTTTTATTGATAAAAGTATCATTGACAGGATTTTATTTATTGAATTGACTTCTAAAATATTGCTGATAAAAAAACATGAAATCTTCACGTAAAAATATCTGCAGGGAATGGAAAATTTCCTCGATGTATTGCTGAACTTCATAGATATTGCAGTTTATTTTATTTATTAATTATTAAACTTATATCTTAAACTTGAATCAAGTTTCAGCTCCCACTTTTTTTTTTATTTTAGAATATAGGGGAGATGGGGGCATAATGGCCACCTTAAGGAAAACGGTTATTTAACCATAGAAAATAGCTATAATATGGAGGTTACATTATTGTTTCGTGTTCAGACACTTGAAAAGCCTATTCCCTAACGGGCTGGAACTTGAAAAACTAGATGAAAACGTTAAAAAATGCATTTTAAAAATTTTTGCCAAAAGCTGAAAACCAGCCACTGTGGAGGCATAATGAGAACCCCCCCTGAGGCAGTATGGGCACCATTAATCAGAGTAAGATGTGAGTTTTTGCCGGGGAATCTAGCAGCGAATTCAATTCGATGAAGTCAGGTGAGTCGTAGATTCATCAAACAAAGCAATAACTAAATAATCTAGGTCTGTTTGTAGAATACAAACAATTCACGCTCGCTCATACATTAAGTGCTTTATTCGGAGGATGATGCTACTAGCCGTATAATGTAACAATAAAAAAATCGATCATGAATTGTGAATGTAAAAAAATCACCTCGAACAGAAATCTGACTCTAGTCTTTTGATTACCTCTCCGACACCTTACCAATAGGCTAAATTGTCGGACGAAAACTAGTCAAGGTGTGGCGCTATAAATCAATTTTAATTCGCTGCTAGATTCTACGGCAGAAAATGCTCATTATGCCTCGATAATATGGTGCTCTATATGCCCCTAGTCAACAAATTTAAGTAAAAACGTGTTTTAAAATTGATAAAAGTGAAAAATCAAAAATTTTATGATGGTAAAAATTGAGAAACAATGTGCACATCATGTTGCAGTGCGTACATTATAGATCAAGGTTATTTTAAGATCATAAGAGCTTATTTCGTGGTGCTCAAAAATTATAATATTTTCGTAACTTGAGAACCAAGCTAGTTTTTTTTAAATATCTCTGTAAAGATGATAAGGAGATTCCTTTTTTTGTGAAAAATGAATACTATAGGAAGTACGAAACAAATCCTCATGAAAATTAATTTAAGAAAATACGCACTTTCGTAGAAAAGCGTAGTTCTCATTATGCCTCGGGTGCTCGTTATGCCCTCATCTCCCTAAGTTTATTTTCATAGATACCTAGTTGAAATTGGCTCAAACATTTGTTTTGTTGAGTTTATAATATTTAGCTTTTTTATATTAGCAAGGAATATGTTTCTTTTTTTCAAAGAAATTGAAGGTTTTAAAAAAAACTTTCTTTTGCTCAAATCAAAAGCCGTCCATTATAATCCAGAATCTTGAGTAAATCCAAAGCATATAACCATCGATGAAAGCTGCTGCCCTTTCAAGTTACTTATTGCATCATTCTAACTTACCATTTTAAAGATTTTAAGGCGTATTTTTACGATTTACGAGTAAATGTATAATACAAGAAACTTTTATTGTAAATTAATTTAAAAATGAATAATGAAATAATTACGAAGAATAAGTTTTAATTTTTTGTAATTCATGCAAAAGGCAAAATATTATTGGAAAAATTAGTCACCCCCTTCCCTCCCTTCTCCCTGGGGCGGTTGTTTCTACGGCCTACTGAGAAGCATAACTCAAATTTGGCGATCCTCGATTTATAAATTTGAAACAATTCAGACTGTATGTATTTAAAATTGTTGCATACAAGCCTTTGTCAAATTTTTCTAATTTATTAAAAATTTTATTTTTTTTTTAAATTTCTGTCCTCCTCCCCTTCTTTTCGTGATGTTTCAACTTCAAGTGAAGCAAGAAGGATGTAAAATTTGTTCCGGTCTCAATTAATTAGATATACTTTCAAACAAACTTCAACAGATATATTTTCAAAAATTAGGAAAATGTAGGGCGCCTTTTTTGATTGTCATATGATAAGTTTGAGTTAAATTGGGATAAAAAATAAATAATATATAAATATAAAAGTAAATGGTTTGTAAGAAAACAAGAATTATTTACCCTCTGACAAAATTGAATTATATATTTTAAAATACAGCAACGTCTACGACTAAAAAGAGCTTGTTGATTCTAACTTTAAATCCTCCCAAACCTAGTATTTTCATTAAGGTTAATAAAAATATCAAAAAGCACTGAGGATTTCCTGTAAATGAATCAAAGACTAATTAGATAAAAAAAAAACTTCCCAAATTCGCCTAACGGTATGCAACACATGATACTTAGTGTACTTCTGTATTGCTTGCTCCTCACTAACATCAAAATCATCATAATTAAGATCAAGAGTGCATAATTGGGACTGCGCATGGCACCCTTTCAAATAAACGAATTTCAAATCTAATCATTGTGATGCTTTTTACTGGAGAAACTAACAAAGTTTTCAAGTTTATACTGATTTTCGGAAATGATAATAAAAAAGTTTGTGATAAATCATGGAGAAAACGCCTACCGTTAGGCTTTCAAATTAATAACCCTTTTTAATCGAACATTTTGAGGTTTTCGGTTGAAATTCTGTTGATCTTCTCCAGGTGCGTTCCGAAGCTTTGTTTTCCAGATTATGAAAGACGAACCCCATCCGCAAAATAATTCACCTGAACAGGAAACTCTTCCCACCCGCACCGCTCTGCGACGCTTAAGACGGAAGGCTGTCCCGTCTTATGACAGTTCAAGGAAAACGCAAAACCGTTAATCGTGAAGGTATAGGTAATGGATTTTTTTAAGTTGCTTTGCGAATAATCGCAGAAAAAAAAGAATATTCGTGAATCGAAACGTGCTTCGGTTACGGCAGCGGCATAAAATATGGGAGAAATGTGCTTACAAAATTCAACTAAAAAGGAAAAAAGTGATCATCTATAAATAGGGCAAATGATCTTGAGCGGAACTAAATGGCTCAATTCGACGCAACTCGAAACAGTTGATCAAGCGGTATGGCTGTGGTTTATATCCGAACAAAAAAAATTTCAGTTCAGCGGATAGATCTTGGTTTCTGCTTTCTAATGATGATTTTTAGAATATTTTAGAGTAAATCCTAATAACTCTAGAGCTGTTTTACTGGAGTAAGAATTCCGATCTTGAGCGGAACCACGCTGATCTTGAGCGGAACTAAAATATGATCTTGAGCGGAACCATTTTCTTCTGTCAACAACTCTAATAGCTCTCAATCCTTATACTTGTGTAACTGTGAAACTTCAATTAAGTTTCATCTTTGAAGATTTTAAAGTTAAAAAAATAATGTTTTTTTCGTAAAAAAAGAAACTTAGCGTTCCAAAGTTGTTCTCACAATATCCTTTCAAATTTATTGCTTGCTTAACCTTCCAAAGCTGTTCCCAAAATCTGCGTTTCGGGGAAATTTGACTTGTAATTTGTTGTTATTCCTGTGGTCGTAAATGATGACCGATTTTTATGATATTAGATTCATTGTGTAGGTTATTTTTTCTAGTTTCTAAATATTTTAAAAGGAAGTGAATTTGTTCTACTAGGTTGTCTGTAGTTGGCTCCGAATGAAAAAAGTCTCAAAAAACAATTTTATTTTTAAATTGCTTATAATTTCTGACAACTTTGCAGTATTTGGGTGCTTTTTTAATTTCTGGAATTGTTAATAACACATCTATCCGACGATGTATAAATATGTGGGGGTATCAATGAATTTTTTGACCGCTATTCTAGATTTTCCGGTAGAAAAAATCTAACTCAAAACAAAAACCACCAATTTTGTCTTTGCATCGCTGTATCTTATTTCTTAATGAATTGATATTTCAAACTTAAATTTTAGTTTTTTCTCGTTAGTTTTATTTACATTTTCATAGAACATATTTGATTTCTCAAAAATGTCAGTTCCTCAATCTTATATATAAAAATGGAGGCGTTTTCTTTGTGATGACATCACGTATGAATGGTCGGTCGGAATGAAGTGAAATTTGGTATCCGAGGGTTTTTTGGGTCAGAGATGGTTTGTATAATAGTTTCAAGAATCTCACTTTTTAAATAAGGGGGGTCCCCATACAAAGTTATCTCTTCTTCACATCTTATATATAAAAATGGAGGCGTTTTCTTCGTGATAACATCACGTATGAATGGTCGGTCGGAATGAAGTGAAATTTGGTATCCGAGGGTTTTTTGGGTCAGAGATGGTTTGTATAATAGTTTCAAGAATCTCACTTTTTATGAAAGGGGGGTCCCCATACAAAATTATCTCTTCACATCGTCTTATATATATAAAAATGGAGGCGTTTTCTTTGTGATAACATCACGTATGAATGGTCGGTCGGAATGAAGTGAAATTTGGTATCCGAGGGTTTTTTGGGTCAGAGATGGTTTGTATAATAGTTGCAAGAATCTCACTTTTATGAAAGGGGGTCCCCATATAAAATTATCTCTTCTCATCTTCTTATATATAAAAATGGAGGCGTTTTCTTTGTGATAACATCACGTATGAATGGTCGGTCGGAATGAAGTGAAATTTGGTATCCGAGGGTTTTTTGGGTCAGAGATGGTTTGTATAATAGTTTCAAGAATCTCACTTTTTATGAAAGGGGGGTCCCCATACAAAATTATCTCTTCACATCTTCTTATATATAAAAATGGAGGCGTTTTCTTTGTGATAACATCACGTATGAATGGTCGGTCGGAATGAAGTGAAATTTGGTATCCGAGGGTTTTTTGGGTCAGAGATGGTTTGTATAATAGTTTCAAGAATCTCACTTTTTAAGAAAGGGGGGTCCCCATACAAAGTTATCTCTTCTTCACATCTTATATATAAAAATGAAGGCGTTTTCTTTGTGATAACATCACGTATGAATGGTCGGTCGGAATGAAGTGAAATTTGGTATCCGAGGGTTTTTTGGGTCAGAGATGGTTTGTATAATAGTTGCAAGAGTCTCACTTTTATGAAAGGGGGTCCCCATATAAAATTATCTCTTCTCATCTTCTTATATATAAAAATGGAGGCGTTTTCTTTGTGATAACATCACGTATGAATGGTCGGTCGGAATGAAGTGAAATTTGGTATCCGAGGGTTTTTGGGTCAGAGATGGTTTGTATAATAGTTTCAAGAATCTCACTTTTTATGAAAGGGGGGTCCCCATACAAAATTATCTCTTCACATCTTCTTATATATAAAAATGGAGGCGTTTTCTTTGTGATAACATCACGTATGAATGGTCGGTCGGAATGAAGTGAAATTTGGTATCCGAGGGTTTTTTGGGTCAGAGATGGTTTGTATAATAGTTTCAAGAATCTCACTTTTTAAGAAAGGGGGGTCCCCATACAAAGTTATCTCTTCTTCACATCTTATATATAAAAATGAAGGCGTTTTCTTTGTGATAACATCACGTATGAATGGTCGGTCGGAATGAAGTGAAATTTGGTATCCGAGGGTTTTTTGGGTCAGAGATGGTTTGTATAATAGTTTCAAGAATCTCACTTTTTATGAAAGGGGGGTCCCCATACAAAATTATCTCTTCACATCGTCTTCTTATATATAAAAATGGAGGCGTTTTCTTTGTGATAACATCACGTATGAAAGGTCGGTCGGAATGAAGTGAAATTTGGTATCCGAGGGTTTTTTGGGTCAGAGATGGTTTGTATAATAGTTTCAAGAATCTCACTTTTATGAAAGGGGGGTCCCCATACAAAATTATCTCTTCACATCTTCTTATATATAAAAATGGAGGCGTTTTCTTTGTGATGACATCACGTATGAATGGTCGGTCGGAATGAAGTGAAATTTGGTATCCGAGGGTTTTTTGGGTCAGAGATGGTTTGTATAATAGTTTCAAGAATCTCACTTTTTAAGAAAGGGGGGTCCCCATACAAAGTTATCTCTTCTTCACATCTTATATATAAAAATGGAGGCGTTTTCTTTGTGATAACATCACGTATGAATGGTCGGTCGGAATGAAGTGAAATTTGGTATCCGAGGGTTTTTTGGGTCAGAGATGGTTTGTATAATAGTTTCAAGAATCTCACTTTTTATGAAAGGGGGGTCCCCATACAAAATTATCTCTTCACATCGTCTTATATATAAAAATGGAGGCGTTTTCTTTGTGATAACATCACGTATGAATGGTCGGTCGGAATGAAGTGAAATTTGGTATCCGAGGGTTTTTTGGGTCAGAGATGGTTTGTATAATAGTTGCAAGAATCTCACTTTTATGAAAGGGGGTCCCCATATAAAATTATCTCTTCTCATCTTCTTATATATAAAAATGGAGGCGTTTTCTTTGTGATAACATCACGTATGAATGGTCGGTCGGAATGAAGTGAAATTTGGTATCCGAGGGTTTTTTGGGTCAGAGATGGTTTGTATAATAGTTTCAAGAATCTCACTTTTTATGAAAGGGGGTCCCCATACAAAATTATCTCTTCACATCTTCTTATATATAAAAATGGAGGCGTTTTCTTTGTGATAACATCACGTATGAATGGTCGGTCGGAATGAAGTGAAATTTGGTATCCGAGGGTTTTTTGGGTCAGAGATGGTTTGTATAATAGTTTCAAGAATCTCACTTTTTAAGAAAGGGGGGTCCCCATACAAAGTTATCTCTTCTTCACATCTTATATATAAAAATGAAGGCGTTTTCTTTGTGATAACATCACGTATGAATGGTCGGTCGGAATGAAGTGAAATTTGGTATCCGAGGGTGTTTTGGGTCAGAGATGGTTTGTATAATAGTTTCAAGAATCTCACTTTTTATGAAAGGGGGGTTCCCATACAAAATTATCTCTTCACAGCGTCTTATATATATAAAAATCGAGGCGTTTTCTTTGTGATAACATCACGTATGAATGGTCGGTCGGAATGAAGTGAAATTTGGTATCCGAGGGTTTTTTGGGTCAGAGATGGTTTGTATAATAGTTGCAAGGATCCCACTTTTTATGGAAGGTCGTCCCAATACAAATTCAACTGTATTTTTTACGATTTCCATAAGAATCTATTCGCAAGCACGATGCAGTTAAGGACGTGTAGATGAATTTAAACATATATCACGATTTATACTTAAGAAGGTAAAACGAAGTTTACCGGGTCAGCTAGTATATTGTAATTATAATTAAGATGCTTTGAATCTGCGCTTCGGGTCATATTGACCCGAACGACTTTTGAAGGTAACGACGGTGTCAGAAATACATAAGAAGATGCCATAAATTACAGGTTTTGCAAAAAAAAACTGTACACTGCTCTAAATCAATG
>NC_073693.1:98364666-98477166 GCF_029784155.1 Uranotaenia lowii | reverse complement strand
CCACACCCTTCTGTTTTCGATTTTCTTTTCTTATCGAGGGTAGCAGGCGTAGATTTTTCTACCCCTCCAAATCTCCGCTTGTTTTTCCCTCTCCCATTTTTGACAATCGCCAGCAAACCAGACACTTCGGAAGAGATGATCTCCCTCGAGCCCACCGAAAAGCATACTTACCTGGCATAGGGGTTACCGTGATCAGAAAGGCGGTTCCCCCAGGGCGAGACTCTTCCATTGCACTTCGGTTGGGTTGACCCCTGCGATTATCCCTCATGTGGATAACTCGTATGCGAAATTTTTGGTAGCCGGGACGTGCGTACGCGCACATCCCGATCTTTAATGCAAATATAAATTTAATTTAATCGACAAGTTTATATATGGGCGATAGAATCGGAAAGTTAATTTTTCTCTCATTAAGAAAAAAAGCCGTAAAATCTGGCGAAAATTAAAATCAATCACTCTAATTCGGCAGCGCTTCCATCCCCTAGAAATTCTATAAACATTATTATGATGCACTGCACTTTAACATTGCTGGTTCCGGCATTTCATGTTTATTCGGATTTTTGCACTTTTTGCACAAAAAAACATATTTAAATGCGAATTCATAAAAAGAATTAATTTTTTTTTTAAACAAGTTTCAAATCGCATTATTATACTGCTAGTCCTAAACGATAAAACGATTCTCTACCTATTTGGTCACTTCTATCTCAAACTGAAGTGACAAACGACAAATCCTGGCTCTTACTCGATAGAGAGAATCGTAAAAGACCATCCTTTAGAGTTGAATTTGAAATTTTCTACCAAAGGATTTCTCCCTAAAAAAGATAAGGGCTCTAATTCTAGACTACCTCGGAAATCTTTCACGGGTTAAACTTTCTCTACCTGAATGAAGATCGTGTCTTGTTGAAATCAACTGCACTCTTTTACAGCTTTCTCTTTTCATACTGTCTCAGTCCTCAGTATTATAGAAAATATTTATTAACTTGTAATTTAGGTTAAACTGATATTTTATGTTTAAAATCGGGATGTGCGCGTACGCACGTCCCGGCTACCAAAAATTTCGCATACGGGGATTTTTTTTTATTATCTGACGGGTTTGCGCCGGGGGTCTTCAGATTTTCCCCAAAATTGAAAATTTGGTTCATTTTTGCGACTTAAAAACACATGTATTTTTTCAGATTTCTAACATTTTTATTTTATGAGTTAGCTTCGGTTAGATTTTTTTGTAAATAAAAAACAACCATTTTTCAAAGCTACATAACTCTATTATTTCTCAACGGAAATTATAAAATAGCACATCAAAATGCATTGAAATTTTATCAGCTTTCCAAATAAAATAGTTGAAAAAAATTAAATAATGACCTTCAACATGAAAAGTTGTAAATAAACTTTAAATGGCGTCTAAAAGTACCGTCTGCACCACCGAATATTTTGCAAAAAATACCATTGTATAGCTCGATTCATGATGCAACTTTCATATGAAGACACCAAAGTGGGCCATTAACACCTTGAAGAGTTATGAAAGAAATAATGACAATAAATCTCTTTTTTTGCATCGAAAACAAACAATGGTCGAACAACTGCACTCACATATGGAGATAGCAAGCACTTCTAACAACATGGAAACAAAAGAACTTACCTAAGCAGGTAAAAAAACACTACTTTTTCGTGCTTCGTAGAGTGTTTGCAGCAAACCTGACTTGAAATTTTAACCAAAATTCTTAGTATCGTATTGTTAATGTGATGTGACTAATAATGGGAATGTTGCTTCTACAACCTGGTCATATACTATATAACTTATTAACTTTTCAACCAAAGATAATTGTAAAGCATAATCAATGCCAATAGTAGAAGTTTCAGTACCTGTGTTTGGAATCACGAAAATGTGATTAAAAAATGAAATATAGACGTGCTTTACATAGTTTTTATATCGGGAGCTAGGCACTGGACACCAAAACCATTTCCCATTGACCAAAAAAGTATGAGAAAGTGTCACAAATGTTGTAGAAATAATCGAAGAGCTCAGTATGGCCAGCCCAGGCTGTAAAATGATGAAAATATGATACTTTTACCGTATTCGTTTTCTACATTCGCCCAGTTTTGAGGTTTACCGTACTAGAACAAACATAATTCGTCGTCAGAGTTATGCTATCTCGATCGCTCACAAACGAATCTTCAGTGTTCCACCATCCATTTTAAATCAAATCTGGGGAATTACGGATGCAAAACTTAACGCATAAACTTCTAAAAATGACAGTAAAATGTGCATAACTTGTTGTAACCTGGTGCAAAACTGGGTATAAACGAAAACGTTATTAGATTTTTGGATATAACATGAAGTCAGTGAAGCTGCAACAATCTACCGCCCCTACTTTCATAACAGTCCCATATACAAAAACAATCAAGCGAGTCAATCAGCTTTTTCTGTTTTGGAATATATTTTTAAATTGTGACCACCACTTTCAGCATAAACGAAAATCGTTTCTAGGTTGTCATAATAAATCGGCCTGAAATTTTCGAAATTGGCCTATTGGTAAGGTCGAGAGCACCATTTTTATTCATTATGGGACTGTTAATCGACCATATTTGAAACCTTTTTCAAATCTACTAGCATAACAGTCTGATACAGAATATGTTTTTCTCACCAAGCTACTTTCTAAGACTTAAATTTGATCATTTTTGAACTTTTAAATGCAATTGTCAAAAAAAGAAACATACTTTTGAAAAAAAATATCGTGAATTCCACATTGTAAGTTGAATCTTTTTACGAGTTTTGATTGAATCCGATAGTTTTTCTTCGCTAAGGAAGTTATTCCTAAGAAAGTCAGACCTGCCTCCAAAAACTAGTGAGTATCATTCGACATCAAGTGAGTTAAAAAATGTTTAAATGATTCAAAGCAATAGCCCAAAGACTATTTCACCGAAAGAAGCATTGAAAAGTAACCAAATTCGTGGTATTTCACATATGGGACTGTTATTCAGGTATATTTCATATAGGACAGCCACGAATTGATATTTTTTTCTCGAAATCTCTAAAACAAAACTCTATTTTTAGTGTTTTATGTTCAAGCCTTATGTTGACCTAAAATTACGAAACTTCATATGGGACTATTATGCGAGTAGGGGCAGTCTGAAAAGGACGAAAAAATAGTGTTTTTTACCTGCTTTGGTAAGTTCTTTTGTTTCCATGTTGTTAGAAGTGCTTGCTATCTCCATATGTGAGTGCAGTTGTTCGACCATTGTTTGTTTTCGATGCAAAAAAAGAGATTTATTGTCATTATTTCTTTCATAACTCTTCAAGGTGTTAATGGCCCACTTTGGTGTCTTCAGATGAAAGTTGCATCATGAATCGAGCTATACAATGGTATTTTTTGCAAAATATTCGGTGGTGCAGACGGTACTTTTAGACGCCATTTAAAGTTTATTTACAACTTTTCATGTTGAAGGTCATTATTTAATTTTTTTCAACTATTTTATTTGGAAAGCTGATAAAATTTCAATGCATTTTGA
Organism: Uranotaenia lowii; assembly: GCF_029784155.1. Taxonomy (NCBI): domain Eukaryota; kingdom Metazoa; phylum Arthropoda; class Insecta; order Diptera; family Culicidae; genus Uranotaenia; species Uranotaenia lowii. The sequence continues at coordinate 98,473,662 of NC_073693.1, read as the reverse complement.
TGTGCTATTTTATAATTTCCGTTGAGAAATAACAGAGTTATGTAGCTTTGAAAAATAGTTATTTTTTATTTACAAAAAAATCTAACCGAAGCTAACTTATAAAATAAAAATGTTAGAAATCTGAAAAAATACACGTGTTTTTAAGTCGCAAAAATGAACCAAATTTTCAATTTTGGTGAAAATCTGAAGACCCCCGGCGCAAATTGTCAGATAATAAAAAAAAATCCCCATACGAGTTATCCACATGAGGGATAATCGCAGGGGTCAACCCAGCCGAGGTGCAATGGAAGGGTCTCGCCCTGGGGGAACCGCCTTTCTGATCACGGTAACCCCTATGCCAGGTAAGTATGCTTTTCGGTGGGCTCGAGGGAGATCATCTGTGCCGGAGTGACTGGTTTGCTAGCGATTGTCAAAAATGGGAGAGGGAAAAACAAGCGGTGATTTGGAGGGGTAGAAAAATCTACGCCTGCTACCCTCGAACAAGAAGAAAAACTGACCGGAAAACAGAATCGAAAATTGAAGGGTGCAAAAACCACGTGGTATGTCGAGATCTTATTGGAACCCATTGAAACAAACTCGATTTTCGCGCTTCGCGCTTTCTACATGTTTATAGCATTTTATGTTCTGTAAAGCTCGAACCATTTTTGTGATTCATTTGTTAGTTAGCATTTTCTGCGAACTTAGACTAACTATACAGAAAAATTTATGGATTTTTCAGTGAAACTGTTCTAGAAATGGTTGGATGTCGAGAAAAATTTTGATCATTGTAGAATAATGGCTCTACCCTTTTCAAGGTTATTTATTCCTTCCTTTTGTAAAAATTTTAAAATGTCTTGTTTTGTAAAAATAATAATTTTATCTTCTTTTCAACGTAAGTTTTCAATCAATCCGAAAAGCTTTTGACAAAATTCAAATTTTCGCAACGAATTAGGAAATTGGAAATTCCTCATGTTCAAATATTTGTTTCGATGGTTGAAATTTGTTTCGTTTTCTGGTATCAGTTATTTCCCCTCTTGAAGAGTTTACACTTCACTTTTTTTTTTAAATATTTTTAGACATAGGTAGGTATATTAAATATTATTTATTTACAATTCTACTTAGTGAAATTTCGTTAAAAAGTATCATCATATGGAATATTGTCAGGTAATTGTATTTTTTTACTTTTGACTTTCGAATTTTTTTTCGACTTTTGACCTTTGAGTTTTGAGACTTTTGAGACTCTTGAGACTTTAAAGACTTTTGAGACTATTGAGATTTTAGAGACTTTGAAGACTTTGGAGACTTAAGAGACTTTTGAGACTTTTGAGACTTCAGAGATTTTAGAGCCTTTTGAGACTTTTGAGACTTTTGAGACTTTTGAGACTTTAGAGACTTTAGAGACTTTAGAGACTTTAGAGACTTTAGAGACTTCAAAGACTTCAGGGACTTTAGAGACTTAAAAAACTTCAAAGACTTTAGAGATTTTAGAGACTTAAGAGACTTTAGAGAATTTTTTAATTTGACTTTTGATATTTGGCTTTTGATTTCAGTCTTTTGACTGCACTTGAATTTTCAATAGTTATAACTCATTTGATGTTCTATAGTTTAATTGTCTTGAAATTATATCATTTTTTAATGGAAATGCTTCAAAATCTAAACAATTGAATTTAATTTCGTTCACCTTAATTCTTTGCTAAATTAAGCCAAACTTCAAAACCAGAAAATGAATTGAAGTTTCAATACGCTAAGTTTAACACACCCATTCTGATTTTCTTAAATTATTTGACAATAACTGTAGGTAATAATTTTTTAAACGGGAACTAGTTTCTTAGCGCATTTTGAGTGTTTTCGAGGAATCTACCTCAAATTTCAATTCCTCAATTTAATGCAATGAAATTTCATAATTTCGCTAAGATACTCACACATTTTTTTTTATTTTCCTTAGAATTTTTTAAGAGAGTTTTGAAAAAAAAAATGAGTTTCTTGTTCATTCGCAATACCACCGAACTCCAAGTTTTCCTCTATACCTATATCATTTTTTTTTTTAATTTTTAATATAGATTCTTGATCGGTAGAATGTCTAGTTTCTGGAAAGCATGAATTTATAAAAAAAAAATATGAAATTTTAAAAGTAGGCTTTTGGCCAAGCCTTCCAAGGGCCTTCAAAACTGTGCGGCATGTGGACATTTTAAAAAATGATTTGTTATGAGTAAAATCTATCGAACAACAGAACTATTCAAACAAATAAACCAGATTGTATTTAACTTACCAATATAGCATATAGCCACAAAAGTGGAGGCGATATATCTACAATGACACGATTCCAACGCAAATCGAACAAAATTTGGTGACAATCTGTCGAGTGGTTTTTAAGATAGCATTCAATATTCAAGATAATTCGACAAATTCGTATGATATAATTAAATTTGAATAAAAGTGAAAATATTTAATTCCATGAAGTGAGGGGAATGTGATTGGTTTTTTCAAAGCCAATCCAAAAATGTGAATAAAAGAAGTGATAAAAAAGTCAAATTTTTCTGACTGGTTCGTCTAGCGAACTTATAAATAGCCTTGCCTTTATTTTTACACGGTCGAAAATTTGCCTACCGGTAAAATAAACAAGAACGGTGGTCAAATCGTGCGCAAAATGTTTTGACTTCTCGGGGGGAAATATTTTGAAAAATCTCGTAATGGACAGCAAAACGAACTCTTTAGCGGTCACCTGGCAGGATTCCAACAAGAAACTTTTCGTTAACAAGTTCTCGGAGATGAACAAGGAGAAAAAATTGAAAAAATAATGTCTAGTACTTGAGGAGGCTAACGATCTGTGGAAACTGAAAATTACTCAGTCTTTCATAACGATTGACACGATGAATGACTAAAAATACATAGAAGACCGCCTCCAAATGCGATCACAAAGTTTATATTCTGTTAAGTTGAATCTGGAATCTTGCCATTATTAACGCAAAAATGTTGGTGAAGTGATAAAAAGTCAAATATGTTGTTTTATCGCCGAAGGAGGACAATCAGCTAAATTTGTTATAACATCCAAACAACCAAATTTGAAATTTTGATTTAATTCGAAGGCGATGCTTAAGGAAACAGAAAACTTAATCAAAAATAGCCTTGATTTAAAAAAAAATTTGTTTCAAAGTTTGCATTATAGATGGTGCACGTGTTGCCTGAATACTAAAGTCGAAAAATTTCTTCATTTTACGCTATCTCAAAAACCACTTGACAGAACATCACAAAAGTAACTTTGCTGAAAATTCTATTGATTGACATACATACATTCAAAAATCTTTCACAAACAGTGTTGCTTTTCCAATCATAAGTATCAGCTTTGGCACAGTATACTTTCAGCGCTTTTTTTGCACAGACATTTGCTAAACTACTTAAACATGGAATTTTTCAACCTCGTCTATGGGTGTGTACATGCACGTAAATTTCTTTTTTTTTCAAGGATTTTCATCCTCCCCACGTAAATTCCAAAAATATACACGATCTTTTCCCCACAATATTATCTCATTTTCCGATATTTCTGCAGTCAACTTTTATGACTACACAGTAAATTTTTGCCTCGATTTCCAGCAAAAAAAATGCTGAAACGTTCAGCGATCCTACATTTTGCCGGTTTTCTGATTGCTGAATTTTTCAGCATTCGTTTGTGTTTTTGTCATTTTTGCTGAAAACCCAGCAATCGGGTTTCAAATTGCTGGACTTTTCAGCAATTGATCTAGTTTGCTGGAAAATCAGCAATCGAGTTGTCAAATTCGAGTCTTTTTGTTTTCGTACGCTGAAAAAGGTGAGAATTTATTTCACAAACTTTGAATAGATTAATCAATTAGGTATTCTTATTTTCCTCTATATTATAGCAACCATGGTCTGCAGACATCAAGTCAAGGGTGAGTTTTCATTGGACAGGTAGATATTTCATGAAAGATACACCCATAGAAGAGGTTGCAAAAATCCAATGCCTATTTAGCACATCTCTGTGCCGATAATGCGCTGAAATGTGCACTGTGCCGAAGATGATATGTTTGAAAAACCGTAACTGGCATAAGGACTCGGCTCCCAACTAAAATGATGCATGACCACTACATTCAAGCAAAACAAGAAAAACATTTTATGGGATTTCGTTCCTATTGGATAATTCATCCCAGAAACAAGAAAATAAAAATATAAACCACAGCGCCCGTAGGGAGAATCGAACTCAAATCACTAACCAAATGGTCTTGCCAGACTAACATCTTAACCAGTGTACTATTTGAGCTTCATGCAGGAAGAGGGATATTTGTCATAGGCATTCTGTCACCGATCAATCACAAAAGAAACGCACGACAGTGGCTTCCCGGCGTTTGGCCTCCTTTCAAGGTATTCATTTGTCTTGCGATGGAAACGGGAAAGGGAACGGGAGTGGAGGAAACGGGAAACCCATTGAATGAGAACTGTGCTTTGCTTACTGCCTGCTATTACATACACACGCTACATATACACAGCTGCTAAAGCCGGGCAGCTTGGCCGGTTTGCCGGTTAATTGAAGGAATGTTTTTGTTTTAGCTTTTGCTACATACACACGCACAGCTTAGCCGTGGTTGTTTGCTGGTGGATTGAATTAGAAGGATGTTTTTGTTGTTGCTTTTGCTACATTCACACGCACAGTGCTCGGTTCGCTGGCTGCCTGGTGTTGGCCGGTATTTATTTCCATCCTTCTTCGTCTTGTGATGCGATAGGGAGGGACGTGAAAGCGTTTTTATTTTGTTTCTTTCAGACATACGCAATTCGGTTAACTTGGGAGGTTAATGCCGGTGGGAGCAAATCGAATCAGCACCGATCGCGTTATCTTCTTGTACCAATGATGCTATGTAATTGACTACACGCCATTGGCACAGAGGCTGAATTTTGGGTGTACTAATCAAAACTCTATATCAGGTGGTCAACACTTTGGCACAAAGCTTCCACCCCAGAGCAGAGCCGGTGCTGGTATATTAAAAAAATGTATAGGCTTGGAAATAAATACCTACATAATTGAAAAAAAATGGAATAATTCTTATTTATTGCTCATCATAGGCACAGCCAGTATCAGGCCCGTGCGAAGGACTTGCCCATGGGGGGGGGGGGGGGGGGGGGGGGGTTTTCGAAATTCAAATTTAGCCGAAAATAATAACAATACCAAAAATACACAAGAAATAGATTAATTAATTTTAAACTATTTTCTTACTTATAATTATCACACAAGCTCAAAATATAAAAAAAAACGAATTTTCAATAAATGTCAGATCACGTTGAAAATTACCCATGTGAAAAAATTGTTAAAAATAATAATGATTGTTTTTTATAATTCATCTTATTTTACATTTCTTTTCTTCATTTTTAATAGAAGTATTGATTTAAAAATCCACTGTAGTAGGTATCTTGAATTTGGGGAAAAAATTATCCCGATTAGCAATGTGAATCTTGATTAGGAAAAAAAACATTTTGAACTTCAAGAGTAGATAATTGAATTTTATTTGATGAATAGAAGAAAATATTTAATGTTGATCGAAGCCAAAGATCCTTTCCTATATTAAAATTCATTAAGTAATTCAAGCAAAAGGCAAAAAAAGTTCTGAAGTTCAAAATAATAACTTTTTACATATCTTTAAAATACAACATGTTCAGTTAACATGTTCAGTAACAAATTACAGATTGGGAAATGATCAATTAGAAACTGATAAAATAAAAATAATTAATTCCAAGTTTTGTTGTAAATATTCAAACCACAAAGATAATACAAATAAAGTTAAAACTGCGCATTTAAATTTTACCTTAAAGTTGGTACTTCGAATCAAATCAATTATAGATAAGATAAATTGAAATTCATGATCGATTAAAAAACATTATTTAATATCTAATTTTCATAAGATAAACTTTTAATCAATCAATTGCAATACTGGGTCCTGAAAAGGACAGGAGATGGAAACTATGTTTTTCTTATTAAAAATTTAGTTTCAAACGCTGTAGATTATGTTTTTAGAACAATTCAGATTTGAAAAACAAAGAGAAACTTAAGAAAAATATTTCGTAAAATTTAAATTGTTTTTCTTTAGAATTCATTAAATTTATTTGAAAATTAAATCAAAATATGAAGAAGAAAAAGATAAATTTCTAAAGGATTTTTTTTTTCATAAAACTCGTCCCATCATTTTAAAAAGAATTTAATTGACAACTTCAAGGAACAGAATTTTTATGCCTATGATTGAATGATTGATTTGGTAGATTTAAACGTTCTGAACTCAAATCTTTTTTCGATTTCCTCTGTCACCTTGCGTTTTGGTGATATGGAGTTTAAAAGCTTTTAAATGCATCAGTTTTAAGCGAAATCAATCATTGATAACTGATGAAGTAAGACATCTACGGCTACAGAAATTTTGAATTTATTTACTATACCCATTTAATTAAATTAAGGAATAATATTTCAAACATGATGATGCATAATCTAAAAAAGTTAAATTCTACAGTTCATAAAAAATTGTTCAAACCTGTAAAACGATTAGATTTTTGCTTTAAAAATATTTAAATTTCAATTCAACTTCAATAAAAATGAAGAAAGGTACACAAATTGAAAATCTATATAACTTAAGATTGCCAGATTGCCCGGATATTTATCACAAAATTTGACAAAAGTCCGGCCCAGCCCGGTTGCACGGATTTCAGTTAGAAATGCCCGGATTTTGCGCTTTATTTGCCGAAACAAACGAAAAAAAAAAACAAATTGTTTGCATATTTTGAGCAAGTTCAATAAAAATAACCAAAACAAAGTTCTTTGAAAGCCTAAAATACAATTTATAAACTGGTGATGAAAAAAAAATCTCATGTTTTTTTCCTTGATTTGTGTTGAGTAATTCCTGGATTTGGACTAAATTTGCCCGGATATTGCCCGTATTTTGATCGACATTTTTGAATCAAATGCCCAGATTTTGCCAGGTTTTTAGATGAAAATAGCTCGGATTTTCCGGCCCTGGTACGTACTGAAAAAATTCTGCCAACCTTAATATAACTTCTACGCAGAATTTAAAATTACTTCAAGTCTTGTGGAAAGTTGAATATTGATTTAAACCTTGATTTTGAGAACTCGTGTTTATGTTTTAAAGTTTTGTCAAAATTCAGAAATTTATAAAATTATTTTTAAATATTTCCAAAAGTTAATCCAAACAACAAAAGCTGATAGTAAAACTGCATCTTTAGATCCAGGGCACCTAAATTGGTCGAAAATAAGCTTTTAAATTCTTTCCACCTCGAAGAATGTTTATTTCGGGGCCTTGTGTAATTTATCAAAACGTTTTTGAATGTGATGTTGAGCACTTAGAAGAGAAAAAATTAGTATTCGGTGAATTAATTTTGAAGTTAAAATGATTCAAATTCTGAATTTTTTTGGTTACACTTCTGGAATAAAAACCCATTGTAAAGACGAGGTAGGGTTTTTGTATGTCAAGTTTAGAGTTTCAATGAAAAGGTTGATTGAATTGCAAATCGAAATTTACTATTGAAAGTTAGTTTCAATTCGTGAACGGCATATATGTATGTAATGTCGTAAAATAAAATGTCTCAAGCCAAGGCTAATTCAAGATTCATTTCCGCCGGAGGCGAGAAAAATTTCTGACTTTCTGTTAACACTTATTTAACACCTTTTAAGATGAAGTGATTTCTCTTTACTTCTTCGAAAATTTTACTTGGAAAAAATCTTCATGGGGGGGGGGGGTTAAACCCCCCCCCCCCTCCCTCCCCCCCCCCCCGATCGCACTGCCTTGGCCAGTATTCAATACTTAATTTCGAATTGAAATATAAATTTGATACCGAATACAGCCGAATGTTTTGAAAGAAATAGCTGGTTTCCAGCAATCTGGATTGCTGATTTCCTGCAATTTGAATTGCTGGAATCCAACACTAATGTTTGCTGATTTTTCCAGCAATTCAAATTGCTGGAAATTTTGCTGGAAAGTCAGCGGGACAAAAACCAGCAAAATGTTGCTGGTTTCCAGCAATAAAAAAAATTGCTGTGTATGATTAGTTTTGATCTTTTCCATAAATATTTTTGGAACTCCTTATCACCGGATGATGTTTATTTCGAACAAAAATAATCAGGTTTACTAGAAAACCCGTGACAAACTTCATAACAATCGGTATGTTTTCAATTTTTTTATCATAAGTTTGTAATTTCATTTATTTAAATTTAAATTTTAATATTTGAAATGTCTTGTATCGATAGAAAATCGAAACTCTCGAATTCGAAACATGTTTGAGCCATTTCATATCGAAGCGTAATTAGCATATTCATTAATGAGCCGTAAATTAGTCACCGTCTTCACTGTGTCTCTTCTTATTTCGTAGCCCGCGATGTGATGATGAGTCGCATCATGGTCATTGACGGGTTTCGATTTCATTGAGAAGTTCTGACTCAAAACAAGAAAAGACGAATTGTAGAAACAACAACGGATCAATCGGACAAAGGTTTCCAACGATAAACGACACAAAACTCGAATAGCATCTTTTAAGAATTTAAGGTGAACATTTTTCGCCGGCGATAACAGCAGTCGGATTCGCGAAAAAAAAAATCACATGTCACGTGAGCGTTACCTGTGTATTATTGCCCCGGTAAACCGGCTCAGATTTCTGCCCCCGCCAATTTCGTAATTGTACCTATCAGTAGTAGATGCGTTGTTTGAATAAGCCATGACGTCATGATCATGAAATACGCTACATTTTGTCAGTATGCAAGAGTATTGCTGTTTACTGTATCGTTTATGCAAGGTTTGTTGGGGACATGTTAAATTATCGCGCGTATCTTCGGTGGTTGAATTGCTGAAGGTAGTTGATCGCTTGAGCGAATTGTTTAACTTTTAACTTAAGTCTAAGTGTATTTTGAATTCCTGATTGTATGTATTGCAATTTATTATAATTTAAATTTAAAAAAAAGCGACAAACCAAACTTAAACAAATAAATCATGTTTTTTTCATCCTATTAAAAAGATAAAAAAAAAAAGGTATTGCTACACAAATTTAAGGCACAGAATAAAAATTCCGGCCAAAAATTTCAAACCCGGACCAGAATTCTCAAATCGAACTCTTTGGACCAGAAGTTCTTACAAGATTTTCGGCCTTCTTCTCATTTTCTGAATGGAAATTCATTTAAAAGGATACAAGGATTTTTTCTACCTACCTTATTTCATCCTTGAGACGCTTGACGATCGCTAGCGGGAACAATTCCCTCAGACAGATGATTTCCCTCGAGACCACCGAAAAGCATACTTACCTGGCATAGGGGTTACCGTGATCAGAAAGGCGGTTCCCCCAGGGCGAGACCCTTCCATTGCACCTCGGTTGGGTTGACCTCTGCGATTATCCCTCATGTGGATAACTCGTATGCGAAATTTTTGGTAGCCGGGACGTGCGTACGCGCACATCCCGATCTTTAAAATGAAAATTTAATTATGGTAGTACAGTGAAAATTTCGGTTTTCGGAATGATGTTATGATTATTATGTTTCAAACTTCTTTTAAAACAATTCTCATAGGCAGAGATGCTAACTGTTTTTAAGAAAAGTCTGGAAGATTTTGTAATTGAAAGTTTGTAATTCATGTCCAAACTTCAAATTTTTCAAATATCTGCTAGAAATGTCAAAAGTATAGAAGTCTAGAACTCTATAAAAAATTGCCTTACGAAAGTCAAGATCCTTACAAAATCTGTAACATTGACATTACTACTCAGGTTCAAAATCGGCGATGTAATAATTAAAGATTAAAGATGTAATAATGTAAAGATTTTAAAAAATACTCATGTGTAAAAACTTCTCAATGGGGAAGAGTTATTTGCCTCAAAACATGTCTAAATAAAACAAAATTTTAGAATGTTCATTGCTGCAATTCATATATGTATATTCTACTTCGAAAAACTCAATCCCAAACCGAATTTTTCAGTTTTTCACCAGTAAAAAAAAGTAATGTGCTCCACCTAAAGCTTGTATCATTTAATCGAGAATACATATGATTAAAAAAGCAAAACAGTAGTGACAAATTTTAATAACACCACATTTTAATTTATCGAGGCTAATTTTTCCCCCAAGTTAGTCACCTGATCTTCGAACTCAAACAAGTTTATGGGAAAGATATGAAATATGGATGTTATCAGAATCAAATTCAATACAATTCAATTCAATAATTGTTTGTCGACCCGCATATTCAAATATCATACACTGTATCTTTAATATTATTCTGTTCTGATTACATGTATATCAACTATTCGTGTAATCGTTCTAAAATCTTCTTATTTTTAAGATACTTTTCCATTTTCTATGCGTCTTTGCTAAAATGATAAAAAAATATTTTTGAATGATACGAGTAATAATCCTTAAAATTAACTCAGTATCGTGTCGTGTGTCTTCACTGTGCACTGTTCACTGTTTTTCCAAATTGTGAAAACTCCCGTTTTTTAATAATATATCAGCTTGAATGTAAGTTTTTACCAATTTTATTATAAATTAATTATTTCTCAATAGTTTGAAATATCTTTTTCAGGACTTAACATCCAAGGTGCATGGCAAACTGTGAACCTTGCGTGTGCAGATGCTCCGAAAGCAAAACACAGCAAATGGCAATTTTTTTTATTATTGGAACCCAGATACGATTCCCCAAGATCCACAGGAACTGAAACCAGGGCTCCTTCTACGGCTAGCGGAAGACGCTGGCCAGTTCGATACACATCATGCAGACCAAAGCTGGAACAGCGCTGATGCGGTAACCGAGAATGTTTGTGGTAACACAGAAAATTTCGATCAAATTAACACCGGAATCCGGATTCAACCTGTATCCGGCATCTATGAGTTTCCTTTAGAATGCCGATGCTCGGTGCGTCAGCCGTAAATATTAATTCAGTGCTTATTTCAGTTTTTCTTCTCCATCTCTTCATTTATTTATTTTTTATTCTTGAACAGCGCCGGAGTTTGTGACGAAAAATTTGGCAACTGCGGGCCGCTGCTGATTTGTCGACCAAAACTTAAATTTCAGAAATCCGCTACCACCAAATACCTCACAAGCCATGGAAACTTCTGGTAATACTATGTGGCCTGCGGCAAGGCCGGCCGATTACGTGAAAATCGATTCCACGGTTCCTGGGAGAGACAGGTGAGGATATAGGCGGCGAGATAGCCGTAGGCTAAGAAAATAGCTGTTCCTGTACCACCGAGCTCGGAACCGAGAGATTCTGAACCTGTCGAAGTAGTGAAACTTGCAATTCATCACTCCAGTATTTGGCGGCTCGAATGGATTTTAATGTATCCCAAAATTGTTAAGCCATAGATTTAACAGGATTTGAAAGTCAGTACAAGTTTAAATTCGATATAGACTAGATCAACACATCATGATACATCGCATGCGATAATGATAAGTGCAGATGAGCAATATTTTCCAATATCCTTTTAAAACCATTTAAATTGGTTACCGTTTTAAATTCCTTCTAGATAACAATCGTATGGGTGCTAAAACAATCGGATATGGAACCACACCGCTCATACTTATAAGCAAGACCTCCTGCTTATCAACTTGTGCCCTCACTTAATTGATAGGAGGACAAATACCTGCACGAGAGCTGCTTTTTGTCATTGAGGTTTGCCACCAGTAACAAGTTGGTTGTCTTCACCGGAAAGGACAATCCGTTGAATACCTGGCACACACCCAACGCTGCGAATATATTCCAGTCTAAGTTTCATCTGTACTTTTGTACTGAGTTGTAATATCTCAACTGATGATAAGTTCATCATTACCGATACCGGGCACAAAAAACCCACCGATTATAAAGTCATGTACTTAGGCAATCCTGCAGTAAGGTATTCTACCATTTATCAATCAAGCAAGCTTGGAATCAAGAAGGAGGAATTTTGTGCAAACCATCAAAATGTTATCGGCAATTGATACTAACTGTCACTTTGAGAGAAAAGCAGGAAAAATAGAGTGTAGCATTGAAAATCGTATGCCCTTAGATCGAGATCATTTAACAGAATCCATTCGCAACAAATATCTCTTAACTATATAGAATTTCTTTGAATTTAAAGGTAAATGCGATGTCGAATACTTATGGCCAGCAGTGTAAGGGTTTAAAATCAGCAGAAAAACAGCGTAAAAGCAGAGAGTACAGTAGCATATTTCAAAATTCTTTATAAAAATTCATTGACAAAATGTATAATGATTTCTTAATATCATATTTTGAACTAGAAAACCTCAGTATCAGAAATCAGATTTTCGGAAACCATATTACATAAGAATTAAGAATGCCAAACCAAAATATTTTAAGGATTAAAAATTTCAAAATCCAACTTTGATCTTACATGAAAAATCAAATTTAAAGTTTATTGTTTTTCGCATTGGAATCTAACAATGAATCAGATCCTCTTTAAAATGTGTAAACTGTCAGATTTAAAATTTTACTATTCAAAGTTGATGTGCAATTTGGATTTTATAGTAATATATTTAGTAAATGTTATGTATTTGTTGATTTGTTGTGATATAATGTTATAATAAACTACTTTAAAACACATTTTTATTTCAATAAATTTAATTCTAATAATTTGATCAAAACCACACGATATGTTGTATCGATATTTTTTTATGCGAAAATCATTGAGGGAAGATTCCACGTATGATACAACTCGCACAGAGCGAGTAGAAAAAAGCAAAAAAAAATGAATGGTTACTCTACTTAACGACCCGTTTGCTGTATCGTAAAGTGCGTCCAAAAGATTCCATTTCATGGAAAAATGATAAGCCTTATCTTACATTAATAATCCAAAACTATAAAAGTAATCTTTTGTGTGTCTCGGGAAGAAGATAATGAGAATAGTCATTGTATAGTACTGCTCCATGCTTATCAAGGAGCTGCTCATGATTGTTTTTTGAATGGCTTAAAAGAGCTTTAAATCATTAAAAGTAGTTTTTCAACACGGTATAAATATATAAGGTAGGCTACTAACACGAGTAAACAACTCGTTTGAATGTAAACAAGTGACGTCATTACTATCTGCCTATAGCATGCCAGGCAAAAAGTTTTGCGCGCGTAATTTAATGCTGCATACACCGAGGATCACTAGATGACGACACTATCGGGAAGATATCACCTTATTATATTGTACACCGTGGCTTTTCAATTAATCGAGTAAAGACATATTGTGTTGCAAATCACTGTTTTTCTTCTTTATGATTATAGATCGGGATGTGCGCGTACGCACGTCCCGGCTACCAAAAATTTCGCATACGAGTTATCCACATGAGGGATAATCGCAGAGGTCAACCCAGCCGAGGTGCAATGGAAGGGTCTCGCCCTGGGGGAACCGCCTTTCTGATCACGGTAACCCCTATGCCAGGTAAGTATGATTTCCGAAAATCTGGAGGGAGGTCCTCTATCCGAGGACATCTTTTTTGCTAGCGATCGTCAGATGTTTTAAGGATAAAAATAAGGTAGGTAGAAAAAAAATATCATCGTTTCGCATCCACTGAAAGAAGGAATCCCAGGTAATAAGATAGCGAGTTAGAGGTGAATCATCCAAACAGATGTAAATCCCATAAAAAGAAGAAAAGAACATTTCTGGTTCAGAATTCTGCATCAGAATTACGAAAATACTACTTCTACATTCTGATTCAGAATTCCGAAAGAGAATTCTGATTTTTATTTTAGGTCCAAGTTTCAAGTTACATTTCTCCTGTCACTGCTTTTGCAGAATTTTTTCCATACTCGCAAACTAACTCCCTCCCTCGCTAGTGGGGGTTAGGGTGGAATAACACACATGTAGATTCGATAAAACTTTTTCACTATTGACACATACCTTTCCTCTATGAAACAAAAAAAAACAAATCAATAATTGAATAGATAAGCTTGATGCAATGAAAAACATATTAAGTTAAATATTATAACTGTTTTATCGATTTCAAAAATATCATGGAATCGTGTATTAGTTGCTCCAACGGACTTTTCGTATTTGAAGTAATTGAACATACATAGATGTTCTGATGGCTTACCAATTAGATTTAATGTCATTCATGTCATTTTTAAACTGTTTCAAGTTTATATCAGAGCTGTTTTGACCCCAGGGTTGCTGGAAACCAGCTATCATAATTGCTGGAAATCGTTTTTTTTTTTTTCAAAAAACAACCCTAAATTTTTGGATTGTAAAATAGATTTTAAATTAGAATTTCAATATTAAACCCTCATGATAGTCATATTTATAAAAAGAAATACGTTTGTTCATTTTTCTAAGGTGACATTTATTTAACTTAATTTAATTTAACTGTCTTGGACATCATGCTCAATCTGAAATGAAAATCAAATATTTTAGGTTCTGTTACGAAATACTTCATCTCTTAATTAAAAAAAATATCTTGGATTTAGATGCTCCATCGCTGGAATATGGAAGGAAATGATATTCCATGTCACTACCGTTGCAAAAAGGACAAACAAACAAATACTTTTAGCGCGCAACGAAAAATAGCTAGAAAAAACAAAAATAAATTCGAGATCGATGGTTGGTTTTTCAGCAATGCAGAGATCAAGTGCTGAAAAAATCAGCGCGACGAAGAATGTTATCTGGTTTTCAGTAAAAGTTTGGATTGCTGGACATTTCCAGGCTTGTGAATTAGAAACGTTCATGAAATTTTGTATTAAGAGTTTACTAGACGTTATTATCCAAAATTCATAATGTATTCTAACCCTTTAAACTTCACCCTGTTTTTAAACTGCATCATGAAATTTTCCAGGTGATATGACAAATGACCAAATCTAATTTGTCCATCTGCTCTATTTTCAAACTAAGGTTGCCAAAGTATTTTCAGCAAGTATCCGAGCCGGACAAATCCGGGCTATTTTAAAATCTGGTTTGAACCGGCCATTTCATTTTAAAATTGTCAACCGATAATCCGGGTTAGCCGATGTTAGCTCTAAGATTTTTCCTCAACACAAGGCGAAATAGATTTTTCCGGAGAAGAAAATTCTCTTCAACAGCGGATGTGTTGCAATTCTTACTCTTGATTGCAGTGCGATTTATCTCTCTCCGCATATCTTGGGAGGAGCAGACGAAAAAAATTGGACTCTATCTCTATCTCTAGACAAGCCGATCTGAAGAGTTTTCTGCGGTGATATGACGAAGAGACGCATATCCATTTTTTTTCAATTTTGACTTTATGACGCTATTGTGTGCGTTTTCCTACGAGCTTTCAAATGCTTTCAACAAATCTAAAAAATATGAAACAGGTTTTTAAAAAATCGAGAAAAACGAACCGCTTAAAGTGCGATTTATACGCCGAAGTGACGCATACCCATGCGTTTTTGAAAGTGATACAGAACATTTTCAATAACCCTTATAATTTACAAACGACATTCCTCAGATTTGAAAAAAAAATCATATTTTATCATGACAATCTGTTTAAAATAAAATAGAGAAGCCCCCTCCCCCCTTCCTCAGAAAAAAGTCATCTACAAATCTGACAATATTTTTCTTCATTCCCGGTCTGATTAGCATTTGCATATACTGAATTTCAGTTTTCTAGGTCTTAAGGCTAAAACTAGGGCTGAGAGGGCAATCGAGGTCAAAACAACAAACTCACAAACAAACGGAAATTATTTTTTATGTGCCAAGAAATACATACTTTGTGAAGTTTCTCCGATAGCATCACTCAAATTTTCTTCCTCACTCGAAAACAACTGAACTGAAGAACGAAATTTGTTCCAATTGCACGATAAGACTACGGATAAATGTCACTCCGATGGAGAATCGTCAAATCAAAACAAACGTTTATACGCCGAACTGACGCATATCCATTTGAAGCAATTGTACAAATTTTACGCAAAATGAAGAGTTGTGTTTCAAGGGGCTGCATTTATCATCTATCTTTGCATAAATTCTACAGATCAAATTTTATGACAAGTCCCAGATCAAGGAATGAAGAGGAAAAAGAAAAAATCGCTTTTATTCGCTTAAAATATTTCAGATGATTTGAAACAACAGAAATAGTGAACAATCCAAACATTAAACTTAACAAAAGTGATAGAAAAGATGACAATATTTTTCCCTGAAAGTGAGACTAGCCAGTCTTGAAACGTTGGATTAAATAAAATATCATCTTAAAAATAAATGACTGAAGGGCCGACGGTAAAAAATATTACAATAATTGAAATTTTATGAAGATTTTACTCAACGTCAGTTATCGTGTTATCGTTTATCAGTGGAAGTAAAGTCTTTTTTTTTTGGCAAGAACATTTCAAGATTTTGAAATTTTATAGACAGATAGTATGTGTGAAGAAATTAAATATGGTGGGTAGAATTTTATTCACAAACATTTTCATCATATACATACCAAATTTTCGTTTACC
The DNA here is from genome assembly GCF_029784155.1 of Uranotaenia lowii. Taxonomy (NCBI): domain Eukaryota; kingdom Metazoa; phylum Arthropoda; class Insecta; order Diptera; family Culicidae; genus Uranotaenia; species Uranotaenia lowii. The sequence continues at coordinate 98,457,294 of NC_073693.1, read as the reverse complement.
AAAAGCCCAACTTCTATGAGGTGGTAGATTCAAATAGAGTTGAATCTATTTACCATAAGGCTGCCAAAATTTTTTCAGCAACCACCCAAGCCGGAAAAACCCGGGCTATTTTTTTCTGGGCCGGACTTTTCCCAAATTCTATATTGAATATCCTGGCAAAGCCGGATAAAACCGGGCAATCTGGAAACCTTTATTTACCACCACACATTAGTAGGCCAAGCGTGGTTCTTTCGCACTGCAAGATCCCGCTTGTGGAGCGAACCACACTTGGCCTACAAATGTGTGGTGGTAGATTCTACACTATCTGTATCTACCACTACACCCACAGAAGAGATTGCAAAAATCCAATGCCTATTTAGCAAATCCCTGTGCCGAAAATGCGCTGAAAAATTTACTACACCAAAGCTGATATGATTGGAAAAGAACTACTGATATAAAGGACGAAGCCCCCCAAGCAAAATGATGCAAGACCGCTACATTCAAGAGAAACAAAAAAAAAACGGTTTTTGAGTTTTGTGTTAAAATTCCAGACAAATGAACAAACAAACAGGTTTTTAAGTTTTTTATCCCATTGGATAATCAATCCCAAAATGAGAATTGAACTCACTGCAACAACTCATCATGACTTGCCAGTCCGATATCTTACCCATTGCATCATCTGAGTCGGTTAGAAAAGGAAAAGTTTATTTTCATAGTCTTTCTACCACTGCCACTGCCAAACTGTTTTCTATTGTCGGCTTTTTGCATAAAGCTTAGTTCTTTTAGAAATGGGAAACTTTCATTTACTAATAGCTCGTTAACTAGTAATCGGACAATCAAAATTTCGACAGCATGTTGCTGCCTGTGAGCAGTACTTTTAGACCTAATTTTTCCAAAATTTAGAATTTTCTCGTTTTTTGAGATTTTTACGATGTAAAAGAAAAAGAAAAAAATAATTTTGCACAGTTTTTTTCAAATTCCGTCATTATTATATTGATAGGTGACAAAAACGTTGATAACTCAAAGAATTACTATGTGTGAGTGGTGGAAAAGCATGCAAACACTGTCAAAAGTGTCCACAAAGTTATAATCAAGCATTGGAATGAAACACATGATCGGCAACTTCGGTGAAGGTCATCAGGAAAGTCGAGTCTCCTACCAGCATTTTAAAATTGGAATAAACGAAAAACTAAGTGTAGATCGCTGAAATCAGGGGTGTCAGGTGTCCTGATTTTTCAGGATTTGTCCTGATTTTCGAGAGGCCGTCCTGATTTTTCAAAAACGCTTTAAATGTCCTGATTTTTAACAATAGACCCTTAAAATGTCCTGATTTTTCCTGATTTTTAAAAAATATCTTAACTATAACTAAATTTATTGTTCAATGGTGAGAAAATCAAACAAACCTTTAATAAAATAGTTTAACCGATGATAATGTTTGGTTCAAATGATATTTAAATATTGTTTTTCGATATTAACTTCAGGCCATCCAACGTTCTTCTCGATTTAGTTGCATAACTTAAGGCGTCTTCAGCACCTGTATTTCGCCTATAGTTATGCAATTTAAGCAGAGCTGCATGTTATTTTCATCAATTTAGTGGTGTCCTGATAAATCCTGATTTTTTTCATCGCAGTGTCCTGATTTTGGTTAAAACCACCTGGCACCCCTGGCTGAAATATCCAAAAAAAAATTCTCCGATTAGCTATGGTTAGCTTACGATGAGTCATTCAAACTTAACTTCCAACAACAAATTTTTGCTTGTTTCAGACAGTGGTCGCTCAAGAAAAGCAATCAGGAATGGTTTCTAGCTAGAATGATGCTACCTCCGAGTGCTGTGATACGCACGTGGTAAAAGTACCCATTGAATTTATGTCGAAAATCAACACTAACTTGATACAAGAAGATATACCATGCCCCACCGGAGGCTACCGTTGCTATTCGTCACGTGGCTAATCGACGGTGATCGACATACTTGGTGATACATTTTGAACGTCGCTCCCTCAATCATTCCCGAACGTCTATCCTCGCATCATTGTTGATAATGCTCGTTATTGATAGACGATCATTAATGTTTCAAAAGGAAAAATCTGAATAAATACCAAAACCACATGTTCAAAAAGCTGTAGCACATGCTGGACAGTTCATTGCGGTTACCTAGTCATGAATTTGTCCTTCTAGACAAAACGAAAAATAAAAAAAAACATCTGATAGCCTACATAGATCGCTCAGAACTGATACATATCAGTTATGATCCTAAAGGTTGAAAGTCGTTAGGGGAAGGAAATCAGCATCGAGAAGTTTGTTGCTGATAGTCTGCGTCCTTTTTTACCTCATCATGTATCGCAAAAGTGTTTCAAATACAGAAGCGTCGTTGTCATGCATGATTGTTTGTATGATTTGGTTGAAGAAGGAAAATTTGACTGCTTTGATTTTTTGGCTCTGAATGTAGTCAAGCATGGCTCAGTGAAAATGATTGATTTTCGGAAGCATGGTTTCAGAGCTCGTAAGCTACAAGCAGCTTCCGGACAGGAGCTTTATACGACAAAAGGAAAAGGTAGCAGATATTTTCAAGCACATGAAACTGTCAAAGTTCGCTAAGGACGAGCAGCAGTTCAAGGCAAACTTGCTTTCTGCGGCGAAGAAGTTGGACAAGATGGCTGTACAAAATCTGATGGCAGGGGTTAAGCGCAAGGCCCAGCAATTCGGATTTGGAAAAGCGGAAGTCTAACTGAATATTTTTCCTGAATTTTATACTAATTTAACTTGAAAAAGAAATTTGATTAGATTTTTTAAATAAACGATTTCACCGATTTAGACGCGTCCCACCGATCCCTTGACCAAATTTTGACCGTATCACCCTTTATACCATGTCTGCTCGTGGCCAGGTCCCTTGCATATTCCAGAATGTATTTGTTGGTTGTTTTGTAGAAAATATAATGATTTGCCAAGATTCAGCTTCTGTGGAAAAAAAAAATTCAAAATGAAAATTTTGGTTTTCGCTGTTTTTAAAAGCCTAAAAAGAGTTATCCTGCATGTATGCTTCGCAACCAACAATCTATACCAGTGATTTTCAAAGTGGCCCCTACCGCCCCCTGAGGGGCGTTGAGAGCCTACAAGGGGGCGGTGAAAGAGCTCAGAACAGCCATTTTTGTTGTATTTCTATACAAATTTGTTCGAAAATACTTTTAGGGAGGCGGTGAGCTCTGAAACATTGAGACAGGGGGGCGGTGAGTGAAAAAAGTTTGAAAACCACTGATCTATACTAACTAATTATTCTTTAAGTTTTATCTCATGATGGTTTTACTTCGTTTTAGTCAGATTGTGCCAGCAGAAATTCAATTAAAATTGTTTTAAAGAGGCTCAAAAATGTTCATGTTTTGTTAATTTCGAAACAGCTGTTTCCACTAAATTGCCCTCAGTTTCTTTTTAAAAAGATGTATTGGACCGAAAAATAGCATAGATTGAAGAAGGAGGACGTTGTCATCTAAAATACAGATTAGATGAAGTATAAGTTTGAAAACCTGATCGAAACCATGATTGAAAAAAGTGTTCATTTGTACCTTGAACGTTCGAAGCCCAGCCTTAGTTTTGGCCTTCTGGAACTGGGCGATTATGAAGCAGCACCTTCTTATACGATCTAAGGTAGTGAAAACAGTCGAGGAACTGAAGAAAGTATGGGTTAACATGCAAAAAACGGTTGATTCACAGGTGCATAATCTTATGACCGGGGTAAAGGCCAAGGTGCGGGCATTTGCGTATGGACTGTAAATAAAATACGAGTAAAATGGTAAAATGAAGTTTAATAGTTATTTTTCGATCCCTGAAAATTTGATGACAATCGGATGAAAACTTCTTTTTTTCTTAATTTGAAGGTGCCCTCTTAATTCTTTTTGTTTTGTTTTGCAATTTCTAGTCGTGATTCAAATTCCATCTAAAATACTTACTTAGACTTGTTTATTTCTCTATCCTCTCAACTCACTGTTTTTCTGCATTTTAAACTGACATGTTATTTCACTTTTTTTTATTTCAAGTTTTTCTCTAAATCCCACCCACTCCTTCTCATGTCCTTAAAATTCAATTTAAAATTTTATGATACCACATTTTATTTGTGCAAAATCAGCTTCACTTCGTGGTACTATTCTGAAATATCAAAATATTCAATAAGTATTTTATTTTCTCCATACCTTTTTATCGTGAAAAATATTAAACCAACAAATTTCGGTTTACAAAGGTTTGCAAATCAAGCCCAAGCAGTGTTCCAAAAAGTCCACAACCCGATCCACCTACTCGCAAATCTCGAAAACTCAAGCTTCACCGATGTCTCCCATGAGCTCACCTGTTTTTATTGTGGTGTATTTCTATTTAGTCCCCAGAACGATCTGTAGCTAGTAGCTAGTACGTCACCAAGAACGATTCTAGTATATACCGGTCCGGTGGTGTAACGCGGCAAAAGCTCCAGCCACGAATTCAACCGAGCGCCATCGTTGGGGCACATTAGGGGTGATTATCGTAGTCAGTCGGTCGCAGACATTGATCGCGCTCGGATCGTGCTTGAATTTCGAACGAACAAGTAGAACTGCTCACGGTTTTATGCCGCTGCCGCGCTAAGAATTTCTCTCACGAACTTTTGTTTTATCTCGCGCTACTGCTGCTAGAACTTGAACTAGACGAGAAGGTGCTTATCGTTATCTGAACCAATTAACAGTCGATCGTGAAAGTGAGTCCACTCCCCAAGTGTGTTTTGGTTTCAACTTTGCCTAACTGGTGCGTATTTGAAGTGTTCAACTGAAAACAGTTTGGTGCTTAGAGGGTTTTCTTTCTGGAAACAAGTCACGATAAGAAAGGTGTTATCAATTCTTCCGCAAATATGCAAATCAGTTTGTAATGATAAAAACGTCAAATGTTTATCTGGGACTGACCGCTCTTGTCTCAATTCGCTGCTCAGGTGAATCGTGATTGCGCTGACTTAAATTGATCGGACACGACTCAGCTGACATTACTCCCGGGCTAATTGAAGGAAAAACTGCCAGCCATGTGATTACATGTCGGTCACGCTGCTGAGCAACTGCTCGATCATGTTTATAGAAAACCAAATGTGACGACGCAGATGACAAATTTCACATAAGGAAATAACCAGCTGCAAATCAGCTCGTTCGGCCAGTGTGCCGATAGTGTGAGCACAAAACAATCGGATGACATCATCGATCAGAATGGGAGATCAAAAATATGAAACCACCTTAGAAGAGAGAGATCCGGTCGTCCGTGGTGTCGTGTCGTAGTTAAGCTGCGCAAGAAATGCGCAAATGGGACTCGCCGCAAATGCGAAAAATGCAAAACAACGAGCAGAAAAGTGCTGGAAAACTAAACAATTCTGCTCTTTCCAGAGGGGTGTTTGCAGGGTTTATTTCATTTCACTTAGGGCAATGCGCTAAAATTAGGGGGTGAGGGATCGTCTGTTATGAGAATTCGTGGATCGATGTTCAATCAAGAACTGTAACATGGAAGTAACCAATCTCGTGACTGCTTAATTTTTTTTTGCGATAAACTAACGTTTTTATTTCAACAGATTTTTCAACCAGGAGATACCTCTGTTCTTTGCACAGATGGGATTGAAGATGCATTCCGGCATTTGTTTTTTTTTAATTTCCTAACAATGGCGCCAACTGGAAAGGCATACAGTCGCGCCCAAATGAATAATGAATTCACGCCAAATTAATAATTAGTTTTCTTATTAACAAATACAACTGAGTCGCTGTCATACAGTGATTTCTAAATCTATTGCTTTACCCATATAAAAATGTTCTTTCTATTACAATATTTAAGCATTCCAGATTGCTCGGCTTCAGCCGGACAATTCATTACAAATCCGGTCCGGCTTAGATGCTCGGATATTATTGAAATCTATCCGAATTTCCCGGATTACATTTTTTGCTATAGCTTAGCTTAGTTTAGGTGACTATCAGGGCATATCAGGGCTGTAGGAAGAATTTTTGCTTGAACTATGCATACATAAAGAATAAAATTCAGGTTCGAGTTATTGTACATTAATAGTAATGTATTTATTTTAATTTTTAACTTTCGAAAAAAAAGTTCCAGAAGTTGCCAATTTTTTTCTAGAAGTTTTAAAAATTAAATGAGGGCTTTCAAGATTTCATTTAGAAGAAAAACTTTTCTATAATTACTTAAATTAGAAAGTAGTAAGCTAATCCCTTTTAACCACAAGCATGACCATTTGAGGCATTGGTAAAAATTTGTCAAATATTTAAAAATAAAAGTAAGAGATTAGGTTTGCGGTTCAAATCCGATTTGTTTTCTACTCTTGTAAACTCGATTAGAATAAAAGATTTTATTTTGAAACTTTATTTAAGAAGAATTTTCAATTTAAAAAATGTTAGCAGAAAACCAGCAAAATATGTTCTTAGTTGAATATTATCTTGAAAGCAAAGAACAAGTTCTCTGGCCTAAAATGGTTAAAGGGTGATACGCTCAAAATTTGGTCAAAGGAAAACGCGTGTAAATCGGTGAAATCGTTTATTTAAAAAATCAAATTAAATTTCTTTTTCAAGTTTAATTAGTATAAAATTCAGGAAAAATATTCAGTTAGGCTTCCGCTTTTCCAAATACGAATTGCCGGGCCTTACGCTCAACCCTTGCCATCAGATTTTGTACAGCCACCTTGTCCAACTTCTTCGCCGCAGAAAGCCAGTTTTCCTTGAACTGCTGCTCGTCCTTAGCAGTTTTTTGGTCATCTTTAGGTTCCGCTTGACAATAGCCCAGTATTTCTCAATTGCGCGGAGCTCTGGCGTGTTGGGAGGGTTCTTGTCCTTGGGAACCACCCGCACGTTGTTGGCGGCGTACCACTCCATGGCCTTTTTACCGTAATGGCAAGATGCCAAATCCGGCCAAAACAGTACGGAACAACCGCGTTTCTTCAGGAAAGGCAGCAGACGTTTATTCAAACACTGTTTCATGTAAATTTCTTGGTTGGCAGTCCGGAAGCTATGAAAATGCTGCTTTTCAAGCCACAGGTACAGATGGCTTGCCAAACCAGATATTTCTTCGCGAACTTTGACAATTTCATGTGCTTGAAAATATCTGCTACCTTTCCTCTTCCTTTTGCCGTATAAAACTCCTGTCCCGGAAGCTGCTTGTAGTCGGCTTTGACGTAGGTTTCGTCGTCCATTACCACGCAGTCAAACTTCGTCAGCATCGTCGTGTACAGCCTCCGGGATCGCGCTTTGGCCGTCGTATTTTGTTTATCATCGCGATTTGAAGTCACTACCTTCTTGTAAGTCGATAGTCCGGCTCGTTTTTTGGCTCGATGCACGGTTGTAGACAATACACCCAGCTTATTTGCGGCATCTCGGAGAGAGAGGTTAAAGTTTAGCTTAAAACTACCGGCAACTCTCTTTGTCATCTCAGCGGCTTCCGGTTTTCGATTCCCCCCCGATCCAGACTTCCTGGCTGTCGACAAACGTTCCCCAAACACTTTTATTTCATTTGTAACGGTTGATTTGGCAACTTTTAGCAATTTTGCCAGCTTTGCGTGTGAGTAGCTCGGATTTTCGCGATGCGCGAGCAATATTTTGATACGCTGCTCTTCTTTCTTGAACGGTATTTTGACAACTGAAGAGTGAATTCTAAAATCAAAATAGGAGCAACATTCTACACACACACACACACCTTCAAAATGAGGGGTGTTGAGGTTTTTTAAATGCAAAATTGAAAGAAATATTGACCAAATTTCGACCGTATCACCCTTTAATTGAAGTTTCAATTTAAGTCTATGGCATGGATATTGGAGCACCCTACACTGATCCATGGCCGCTGACAAGATAATTAAAGTTTTGAGGAGAAGATAAATCGTCTCTATAATAATCAATAACTCTTCTAAAGAACTTCGGGAACTATATAATAAAACATTTTATAAAAGTTTATAAGCAGCCACGATCTAAAATTAAATTTGTAAAAAAGTAGAAGTTTGTAGTTTTTTTTTCTAAAATCTTGTTTACAAGTATTGTGTTTTCACAAGAATACTAGTGTGTTGATCCTAAATTATTTTACCAAGAAGGAGAATGTTCTGCATATAGTCTTAGCTCGTATAATCTACAGTATTTGCTCATGATCATGTGAAAACAAATTTGTTTCGAGAAGACGAAAATTTTCCTAAATTGCAATATTGCAACTTATGATTTTTGAACGACTCTCCCCACTTTTATCGCCGCGCCAAGCAACTGGCGTTTGATTCGGAACTGAGTGAGAACCACGTTCATATGTAGGACTAACCGATTTCATTGTTGATTTGCTTTATTCCGTCGTGTCTTTCGAAGTTTTAAAGCAAAATATTATGACGATAGTGCGGCAGTGGGTCCGTTTGACTAGCAGTTGTGGTGCCTTTGGTGGGAATGTGTGATTGGGGTGTGTAAAAATATAACACCAAATATGAGCTCTATCGTCGTCGTCGCCGCCCGCCGTCAGAATCTGCTGGCTTATAAACAAACCGGCTGGCACAATATTTACCTTAAAGGCGATGAAGCGACTGCAATTGTACTTATGGCGATTTGAATGTTAAGTATGCGTTGAAGAATTGTAGGCTATTAAAACATTTAGCATCAAGCCTTTCATATACAATTGATCTTTATTTAATTAGATACTTTACAAATGTTTGATGAAACAGAAACTAACCTTTTTTTAACTTTTTTTAAACAAATTTTTGCCCTACATTCAACTGACACCAGGATGATGATAACTTACAAATATACCATAGCACCTAACGTTTTTGTGGTTCTGACAATAGCGTACCTATATGTTTATTATAATTTGTTTGTAATTATTTTATATTAGGTTTTGACAATCTTTTCATGGTGCTGAATAGTTAATTTTCATGAAGTATTCATTTTCAATCGGCTGTTTAACACCACCAATACTGTTGCAGTAAAATCAAACCGATTCTTGTGGACTAAAATCAATTTCATATGATTTTTAGGATTTTCTTCTTATTTTCGAGACTAAGTTTTCGCTAAAAAAAATCACGGAAGCCTAATTTTGCGATAACAAACAACTTTTGTTTTACAAAAAACTTCAAAGGTGAGGCATTTTTTGACAATTTTTTCACAAATTGCATAAGCACAGGGGCTAAGGAACATGACTTTCAGTACTTTTTCGGTTGTAGTTTTTACACACTTCATCAATTTTTCCTTTTAATTTAGAAACATATTAACAATGATCCATCGCAATATTTTTGTGTAGTTTAATAACTGAGATATTTTTACTTACATGAAAAGTAAATCTTGTGCATATTTTTCGATTTGTTGTCGGTTTCCCAACTACGCCTTCAGACGGGGTTTCATCTCACCTTCCTATCCTAGATTTATTTTTCCTCAAAAAATCAATCCAGAATGGTGGTAACTCTTTGACCTAACTGTCAATCATTTTTTAGATCGAAAAACACATTGACCAAGCATTTCTGAGGCTAAAAAATTTATCATTTTCGAAAAAAAAGATTCATTTACAGTTTTTTCATGTTTTTAAGCGTCTCTTAAATGTGTTTGCTTTGCTGTTGTATGTGTTTGCTAGTCAAACAGTTTGTTGAGCACTAAAGGGTTAAATTTTATTTCTTCGTATGGTACATATTACCAAAGTAGTTCCTTACAAAATGACGTGCCCCGATCGATGGACTTGAGAAAGAGCTGAAGCTCGCAGTAATGATTGAAAATGGAATTCTTCCAAAACATATTTTGTTATTCATCATTATCATATTGCCTTTCAATTCCAATAAAAATTTCTCAACTCCGACCAGTTATTGAACACACTGTATTTGTCCACAGTATTTTGAAGAACACACCAAACATTTGTTCATACTATCGAAAACAAACATGAAACAGATTTAAAAAAGATATTCCAAAAATTTGAAGAATTTGTATCCCGAGGTGTGGTAAGGGGCCGTTCACTAATTACGTATGCACAATTTTGAAAATTTCTGAAAATTATGAAAAGTTATAAATTTTTTCATGCCATGCTACTAAAATTGGTGCAAAAAATTAATAACGATTACGTTGTTAGCTTACCTTGAAACTCCGATCAATTTCAACGTGAAGCGACAAAATTTCAGGGATTTTTTGTGATAAATCGTTCATAAAATTTAGAGTTGGAAGTGTGTGTCACAGAATTTTTGTTTTAGAAATTCATAATCAAACATGATGAATTAAAATCGTAGTGTCCCAACGCTCCACTTTCAATTTTTTCTCTAAATTTCTTAACTAAAAATATTTTTATGATGGAAAGCGAAAAGCGATGATTCTTTTGAATATTTTAGTGTTTTGGTGGCTGGTAGGTTTAATTAAATGCTCCTCTGTAAAATTTAAAGTGCCTGCTATTTTTCATAAAAAATGTCATTTTTTAAATGTAAAAATCTAGTCCAAAACTGTCGAAAAAAATATTCCTAAAAAAATGCATTTTTCTTTTATCATAAATTTACATATCTTTACCCAATTGTTAATTCTATACAAAAATGATGTTCAGACAATTGCTAGCAAATTAATTCACCATCAATGTAAAAAAAAATAAATTTATGCCCTGTAGTCCATAATAAGTATTTGAATTTTTGTCCAAGCAGTTTTTTACTGTAAGCTTAATTCCTTGATTGAAGAATAACTGATGAACTGTTCAAATGAGTTTATTTTTATTTCATTTGGCAATCATCAAATTGGCCGTTGAATTTTACATTTGAAATTTGGGTCTGTTGATGAAGTTTACGTTTTTTTTCAAATTTCATAAATTAGTGTGATTATTGGGAATAAGTATTTTGAATTCTGGAGCTAAATTTAAATGTCTAACGCCAAAGCACTTATTTCTCGCTATTTTCAACAGCGTTAGTTTTCTATACTTACTTTTATTTCTTGAACCTGATAACTCTAAATGAATTCAAATGTTTTAATTATCACAATGAAATAATTGTTGCTTTAATAAAAATCTTTTTTTTAATCAAATATTTGTTGCTTTTTATTTTAAAATCAAAGTATATTTTCTGATCTTGATTTTGGTTTTATAATTTTCCTTCCATATTTGAAATGTTTTATTCTTCGATAAAACCTATTAATAGACCCTTTTAATAAAAATTGATAAATGAAAAAAAAAATCACCTCGACCATAATTCGAACTTGATTACCTTCCGACACCTAACCAATAGGCTGAACAGTCATATGTAACCCAGTCAAGCTGTGGCTCTATAATTCAGTTGACTCCATCGAGTTGAAATCGCTGCTAGATTCTACGGCAGCAATTGTTCATCTCGACCCGATTAGGATTGTTCGATCTTCGGGAAAAAATCGATCTCCACGATCGATTCAGATGAACGGTTCTGTGATCGATCCATCTAAAATATCGGAGGTTGAAGATCGATCTCCGATTAATCGATCTTTTCCGTTTGTAATAAGATGGAACCACTGTTTATTAAAAATATGCAAAAAAGACACAAAATTTCAAATTTGAAAATTCCTTCCACATATGGAAAAGTTAGTGTTTTGAAACAATACTGATCCAAATCCAAATATCTCCGAAACGCTTTGATATTTTAAAGTAATGTACTGACAAGAAATATTCAAGAGATTAAAAGAAATTATTTCAAAGTATTTTTATTAAGATTTTTTAATGTACATGAGAGATATCGAATTAAATATACGGAAAAAAAATCTAAAATCTAATTTATATATTTTTTGAAAAGAATAATTTTTGTAAAACTTCTGTTATTTCTTATGATTCTAGCAAATTTTTAAATCTTGATCAATCACAAACACTTTCCTGCACCCAATTCCGAAGGTTTGGAAATAATTTACAAATTGTTTATTTTTATTTATTCGGTGTTCCGTCTCACGACATAACCTGATGAATAATATTTCTCCAATTCACACGGTTAATAGCAACCGTTCTCCAACTTCTCAGGCATCTCACATTCGCCAGCTTATGCTCTATTTAGTATAATCAAAAATTTCTAAAATTATCTTTCAACTGATCATGAATGCTAAATCAAAAAAAAATCGCCTCAACCAGTAATCGAACTTGAGTTCGTCAGATTCAAACTCAAGCTGTAGCTCTAAAGTTCAGTTGACTTCATCAAATGAAATATGCTGCTAGATTTTACGGCATAAAACGCTCATCGTGCCCCGATTGTTTGTGCTTATACTGCCCCTACAGTGACTGATTTTCAGATTTCGGTACAAAAGTTTTAAACGTCTTTTTTTACTTTGTTCAAGTTCCATCCAGTTAGGAAATTGCCTTTTTAGTGTCTGAACACGAAACAATAATGTAACTCACATATTATAGCTGTTTCCTAAGGTTAAATCAGCGTCCTTCTTAAGGTGGCCGTTATGCCTTTATTTCCTCTAAATGAGAAAAAAAAGATCGAAAGATCGAATCGAAAATAAACCGATCTAATCTATTTTTTCCTGGCCGAAGAATCGATCCAAAAAATCGAAAATCGGAGTTGAAAAGATCGATCTTCCAAGGATCGATCCAAGATCGAACAATCCTAGACCCGATTAATACTGCCCCAGTAGGGGTTCTCATTATGTAGGGGCATCGATTTTCAGGAAAGGCAATTTTTTTTCCTAATATTTGAAAAATGGTGCGTAAAATGTACTGATTTTCATAAAAATATCTAAAGTATAACTAAATTTATAGTTCAATGATGAGAACATCAATCCAATCAATTATAAAAGAGTTCAACCGATGATAATCTTTGGTTTAGATGATATTTAAGTGGTCTTTTTCGATATAGGGGAGAATGAGGATACTTGATCCCTGGGGATACTTGATTCCTTAGCTATATTTTAAAACTGGAATGACTTACAAGGATCAAATGTTCAAGAAAAATGTGCTAAATCGAGCAAAACAACTATGCTATAAGCTCAAAAAAAATTTTTTAAATTTTTTTTTTGAGTTATTGAACTTTGTTTGAAAATTTTCACAAAATGCAACATGATGATCTTTTTTTATCACTTTTAAATGTTTCTGACATGAAAAATTAAAACAAAAATATATATTCCAAAACATAAATTGTTAGAGTGTAATATGAACTGCATAATACCATATTTTCAAAACAATGGCTAACTCTCAACATTTTTCAGATAAAGTTCTCTTAAATGTTCATTATGGGTTCAATTGATCCTTAGAGTTCCATAAGTTATTTTTTTCTTCTAAATAGATCGTGGCCATTGCTGATTACAAGATAAGGACTTTTTGTACGATAAATGATATTTATACAATAATTGTCTGGAAAATCGGACTAAGTTGATTTTCTCTTAATTTCAGAAAATAGCTCCTTAAAGTATGCAATGAGACTAGGGTTGAGACATATTTGTGGAATTTTCTTCTTCTGACATTTATAAATTGTGAAATGAGAAAAAAAACATGACCAAAATAGTCAAATGGCATTCTTTTTTGAAATTTAGTTTGATTTTTTTGAAGGACTACGGGCCCCGGAATGAAGGATCAATATCCTTCAATAAAGAATGAAGTCTCCCTTAACTTAAAAAATATCGCAATTATTTTACTTCCATGAAAATGCTTCTATTTAGTTCATCTACGGGTTCATTTATCGTTCCAACTTTTGGAGTACATAAACTTGAAATAACACGCTGTCAGAAAATGCAAAAGAAGGCGAGTTGCTAAAATTTTCCAAAAAGATATGATAAAAATAAGAAAAGGGGATCAAGTATCCCCATTCTCACCTAAACTGCAGATCCACTAAGGCTCTGATCGCTTCAGTTGCATAGTTTTAGGCATCTTCAGTACCTGAATTTCGCCTTTATTTATGGAGTGTAAGCAGATACATGTTATTCCTAACAATTTTGTGGTGTCCTCAAAACCACCTGGCACCCTTGCTGCTAGTAGAAGTCCTACATTTCTGAAGCACATATTGGAAAATTAAATAAGTACCCAAAGGGAAAGCTTGATTGCAATAACTCACTTGTTTGATAAAGATTCCCACGGAGTGGAAAATTTTGAAAATTCAAAGATATACCGACTAGGGAAAATTCTTAATTTTTAAAGAAGTTCGAGTGTAGTGTTTTTGTGTATTTAGTAAAGTTTTTTCGCGCTTGTGAGGGGGGGGGGGTTTGATAACCCCGATCACCCCTTGCCCCCATTTGGCCTCAGTAGGGAAAGGGTCTCAGTATCATTTGGCCAGTCAGATAGTCTAAAAAAAATCAGAGAATTTCCTGTTTCCAGAACCACTTTTTGGCTTCGTTTTTCGATAGAGCTGCGTTGGCTCTTGACAATAATTCACAGTTTCGAGGTACAGTAAACCATCTACTTTTTCGATAAAGACACTGTCATGGATGACTGAAGAAGATATTTTTGTTAAAATAAAAATATAAAAATATTACACTTTTATTTTGTCAAAGACAATCATAGCCATTATTTTTAATCAAATACATAACAATTAGTTCTACCATTTAATTTAAACCAAGGGATCTCTCTACTAACTGGTGTACTAAAGTGTCATCAAGTAAAATTGCACACTGTGCATACAGTTTTACACTACCTTGTTAGATCGTTCATCCGATAGATTGTAATAATCACGTTCCAGCCGTAATAATAGATCTTTGATACCATATTTTTCTCGCTACTCATCAACAGATCATTCCCGGGTGTCATCCGCCCTAAGTTAGTTGCCCGCCTTAGGAGAATCAACGGAACTGCCAAGTTCCCAGAACAAAGACTCTTCCGGCACAAATCTCGAGGCGTAGAGGAGAACTTACGTAAGTGCGAGTGCTATAGCAACAACAACAACCGCCCGCCTGACTGAGAAGGTGGCCCATGTGGGTAGTGATCGACGACCACCTTACTGATCTCAGCAGATCTCGGTCATTTTTGTTGTTCTGTAATTCTCCGGCCGCGCCACTTCAAGCTGACGTTCAAAAAACTTTGTATTTGATGACTTCACGATAGCCAGCAACCGATCCGTCAAACGTTGGAAGGTAAGTTTCGTTTTCGTATATATAACTTTTTGTGTTTCGAAAATTGATATCGATAACAACCGTCCTCCGGCTCCCGGGGAGGACAAATATGAAGGGGACAATCGGTACGATTGGGTGCGCAAACTATAGCACTGACGGTTGAGGTGACAATTTGTGTTTACATCGAAAACGGTACCAAATATTTGTCCCCCATATTGGGAGTCCACATTGGACGCTACCCTGGCTCGATGATAAATTAACATGCTCGATCAAATTAAATTAAAATGAGAATATAGGAAAAAAAACACAGCACCTAGTCCAAGCGAGTGATGCGGTCCAAAGCTTCATCTAACGAGCTGAAAGCACTGCCATTAGCTGTATTTTACCTTCGATGGGTAGATTTTAACTTCACTTCAACGAATGAATAGCTTCAGATATTAGTTTCAAGGTGAAAATATAAAATTGTTTGATTGATAATGATCCTTCTGTTGAACAGAACTGAGCTCGAATTATTATTTTTACTCGTCGAAAGCAGTGACACTGGATTGGGTGAAATTAAACAAGGTAATTCATTCATCTTTCGATTTTGAATATCAATAAAAACATAAAATCTTTATTTCTACATTCACCTGGTAGCTAAATATTTATATCAGGTAAAAATGTACATGAAAACACTTATAATATGAATTGAAGTTAGGTTGAATAAATAGGAAAAAATTTTCAAATGGTTTGTATTTCGATTGTACAAAAAATATAGAAAAAAAAGTTTTCAACAATGACGTTGATTCGAATTTCATTTCTAAACAATTTCTCACCTGTTTGATTAAGTTGAAAACCTTATTATATCGCGTTGTTAAGCGATTGGCAATAAGAGGGGTTTCAACGTTCATTTCCTCCAGAGGTTTCAAATGAATTATATTTTCAAATTAAATCCTACTCTTGTTACCTGATCGTTAATTCAGAACTTCGAATGGCCCATAAAACTTTTTTTTTAAAGTTAAAAGTATTTATTTGATGAGGTTTTCATTTTAGATTAGAGATTTTAAATGTTGTAATGTATTCTAGGTTTAAAAATTTCAAAGGCACGAAGAAATGTACAAACTAATAAATTTATGTATGAATAAATTTCAAAAAGTTTGAAAATTCTTAATACAACCAATCGGCTGTAATGAATATTTTATTGTAGACATTCCTTCAAAAAAAAATCGTACAAAGTCAGAAAATCAGAAAGTAAAAAATTACTTCATAAAATGCTGAACGACAAGCGAGTATTGAGAAGTGAAAAAGCAGAGAAGAGGTGGTCGAGTCGAGAGCAAGAGCAAAGAGTCAGAAAATCGTTAAATATGATAGTGTTAAATAAACAAATTCTAAAGTAATTAAATCAGTACTTTAGACAACTACTGAATTGAAATTAAAGTAAGAAAATTAGTACAAACAGTCAACGTAAAAAGTTGATAGCCAAGAATAATTTCCACCATCATTTCGCTCATGTGCCATATGAAATGGATGTTATGTGAAATAAACTGTAGGGGAGAATGGGGATACTTGATTCCTCTTTCTAATTTTCGCCGTCTTTTGCATTTTGCGACAACGTGTAATTTCAAGTTTATATGTTGCAAAAGTTAGATCGATACATGAACCCGTAGATAACTAGAAGCGTTTCCGTGGGAATAAATAAAAGTAATTTGTAATTTCTAATTTATTAACTTAAACGTAGCCTATCAGTTACAATGAACTATTAATTCAGGTTAAGAAAAACACTTGCGTTAAAACAAATAAAACTTTTTAAATGTTAATAAAAAAAGTGATCTTTAGAAAGTTAAAGGAGACTTGATCCTTTAATTAGGTAACCCTAAGCTTTTGCAAAAATCAGGCAATATCTAAAGATTAAAGTTCCATTGACTTTTTTGGCCATATAAGATTTCATTGCACAGTTTTTAAGTGTCAGACGAAAAGAATTCTAAGATTTAGTCTACTACCATATTTTATTGCATACTTATAGGCGCAACTGTCTCAGTTTGTAGATAAAAGCCCGTTTTTGAATCCTTTTTATCAGGAAATTATTGGATAAATATCAGTCATTCTATAAATATTATTAATATCGTGCTAAGCAATGATCAATGGATGATTCAGAAGAAGCAGCAAACATAAATCAAGCATCTACTATGACCATTTTTGTTATTCTCGAGTGCATGAGAGCGTCGCGACGCCTATGCATTAAGGTTTCTGTGCAATGTAAATAGATAGAGTACACTCACAGATCTCCTTTTTTGCTGTTTTTCAGTTCTCCATGGTTCCTGAAAATTGTTGTTTTTGGAAGATTCCTAACCTTTCTCTAAAAATACTCCATGAAGTTGAAATTTGACGATTTCGAGGTGTTTTGAGCCGTTGTGGAGAAATAAATATACAGTATTTACTTTCGTACAAATGAGCAATTTACTCGACTTCGATACCATATTAGACGGAGCAATCACGTGGCAAACCCGTTCTCTTCAGGAAAAGTTGCAGACCATGTTATAGAATGGTCGAAAAATCCATTTGGAACATCGTTGAGTTGGAAAATTTCGTGTTTTAAAACCAATGGCCTTTCATGCACTCATATCATTCCCCTTTTTCCAAAGAAATTGTGAAAAATAAATTGAAGCGGCCATTAGGGCCTATGATAATGATTTAAAAAAAAACATAACCAAGTTTTAACTCATGCTTAAAGTTGTAGCGGTATAATTATTATTTGTAGTTGTTTAGTTTTGAGCGTGTAGTGATTTGGGAGTGTTTGTCAAAAAAAAAAAAAGTATCACTGAAAATCCCAAGGTTGATAAAAGTGAGGCTTTTAAACTCAAACAGCTGGAATATTGCAATTTCTTGGGCCGAATGTCACCAAACAACTTCCGATGTGTTACTTAGACTGTTGATTTTGAATTGATGACTATCTACTTACATTTCAGAAACTTCAAACTTCGTAATGAAATGCAGAAGCTTATTCTTTTGTAAAAATCGTCACTAAATGATTATCCCTCCTGAAAAATTAACACGAACAAATGGTTATGATTTTTTCGTATTTGCTTCAACTTCTGAGCTTTTCTGAACACTTTCACTTAATTTCAATGAAATGACAAATTTTAAAAATTAAAATAAGCGAAACCTTTTGTGAATAGCTTGGTTCTTCCAAAAAGTGAAAAGACGTTGGGTCTTTAATTATTCACCTCTATAGTAAAAGAATTAAAATGCAGTAAATTTTTCCATTGTAGTAATCAGTTTTGCAGAATGCATTTTAAAAGCGTATTTCTTTCACTGGCTGATTAACTTTCTTATCTTTCTTTTCAACATTACAACCATTATTCATTATTTTTCGGTTTATGATTTTTTATCTATATTTGATACCTTCAGGTTTTAAGGAGCCAAACACGTTTTTGTTTTTGCAATTGTTTGCTTAGCTTAACACTTTTATTTTAAAGCAAATGAAGATAAGAAAGGGAAATATGAAATTAAAAAGAATTATAGGCGAAGATCGATAGCTTTCAGAAAAGGGTAGATTTCATACATGTAGTCCAAATCTAGCACAGCTTGTATATCTCTTACTGGAAGGTTAGGTGGTTTTCCTCGGTACCGAAGGGAGTCTATGAAATAATAGTGATTGGACTAAGGAATAATGATTGGACATGAGACGGGGAAATATACGAATAAAATACCGACTCGATTTATGATAAACAAATTTAAAAAAAATATGGATAACATAGACTCAGCGAAAACACTTTTTCCTCAATTTTTTCGGTTGGTTTTTATATTTTTTTTTTGTTCAATATGATTAAATAGAAAAATTAAAAACTTTTCAATGAATGGTTTTAATATTTCACTCCTTGTGATAATTTTACAAATTGAAATTTTTTTTATATTTTTTGTTGCAATTTCCAATTTTTACAAAATGCTTCCCAAAACTCCATTCTTTCTCTTAATCAAATATACTAAAACATACTTGACGATTTCAACTAAGAAGATACAATAAAAATTTTATTTTCCTCCCGCTTACACATAACGATTTTTCTTGCAAAAACATTTATTGTGAAACGTTGTTATAACTAGAGTGGGCTTGTGATATAGCTCAGTTGGCAAGTATGTTGTCTCCTGAGGCGATGTCCGCGAGTTCGAGCCCAAGAGAAAGCGTCGAACACAGTTGTACCGGATAAGTTTTTCAATAACGATCCGCCAACTGTAACGTTGATAAAGTCGCGAATGCCATAAAGATGGTAAAACGAATCAGAAATTAATTTCTCTAGCCCTCAATACACCATCATTCAGTTTTGGAATTCAAAATAAGTTACATTATGAAATGAAATTCAAAAATAAAGATTAAAATTTTGGATTCGAGGTCATTCTATTCCGTTTCTGATCTTTCACTGTGAAAAAAAACAAGTACTGCAAAACATAGACCAAATATTAAATTTAAAGATTTCATTAACCCGGATTCATCTATTTCTCTTGATTTTTTTTCCGGATTTGCCCGGATGTTGCCCGATTTTTAATTGAAAATTTTGAAATCTAATGCTCAGATTTTGCCTGCATATTGTCTAGAAATGCCCGGATGGCCCAGATATGTTTGAAAAAAACTCTGAAAAATTTATGTGGTAGACGAAATTCTCAAAAAAAAAACGATTTTTCAGTTTATCGTTTGTTTAAAATTGGTACTTTTTCATTTTTTTCAGTTCGAATAAAATAATAATCTCGTATGTATGCTTGAAATTCGAAGCCAAATCAATGAAAATAAAATTCCAAAAGCATCGTACCTCAAAATCTAGTTTTGGTAGTCTTATTTCAGAAATAAATTAATATTTAGAAATTCCGCAGCCCGTGGCGTAGAAGATAGCCTTCAAATCTACTAAGCCAGCGGGCATGAGATGGAATCCCGGACACGGCATACATAGAACACTTTTTTTGGGTTGGACTTTTTAGCATTAGAAAGAAACATCAAGTTTCATTGAGATCCTGTATGTGTTTGTGTTCGATTTAAAAAAAAAACAGAGAAGTAGATAGAGAGATAACCATAATTAACGATGAAAAAACTGTATTTTATAATTGACTAGCTGACCCGGTAAACTTCGTTTTACCTTCTAAAGTATAAATCGTAATAAATGTTTAATTTTATCTACACGTCCTTGACTGCATCGTGCTCGCAAATAGATTCTTATGGAAATCGTAACAAATTAAGTTGAATTTTTATTGGGACCACCTTCCATAAAAAGTAAGATCCTTGAAACTATTATACAAACCATGTCTGACCCAAAAAACCCTCGGATACCAAATTTCACTTCATTTCGACCGACCATTCATACGTGATGTTGTTACAAAGAAAACGCCTCCATTTTTATATATAAGATGATCATAATACGATAATTCCGAATCTTTCATTCAGTGAAATATTTTGGAATAATACTAAAGTATTAGTGTTGTACAATCACTTTTAAATATATTACAACTAATTTCAAACACCTATCTCAATTGTATGTTTTCTTCAAACATATAGCTGCTAAACGAGAATAATTAAAAATCTGTTGTGAGCCTTGCACTCATCTGAAGAAGCCCAGAAAAAAATAAATAATTAAAAAAAAATTATTCATTTTCTTCCTCAAAAATATTTACATATATTATATTCATTAAACACGGCATTTCTAACGAAAGATTCCTTTAAGAGCTGAAAAGTTGATAATTTTTAAACTTCAAGGTTACACAAATTATAAAAAATCATTTTCGTCATTTTCAACATGTTCTTGCATGGAATGTTATAGGTTTTCAGATTCAAGATGTATTAAAGGATACCGAAATAAGTATATTTGTGAAATTAGTTAAACATATTTTTCTATTCTATTGACCGATTTTCGAAAATTTGAAAAAACATTATGACGAAAACCTAAACCTAAACTCAAAATAATCTTTTTGCTGCTTCCTCAAAAACACCCAGTCGGTACTGAGTACAGTCAGAAGTCCATTTTCGGAAACTTGCCCCCGGTAAGCATCAAGTTTCTTCGGAGGTAGAATTAGAATCTGCATTTGTTCGATTTGTGGTTGATCACAGCCATTCGAAACTGCTTCGATGTGCTAATGGAAATATTGAATAAAATAAAATGGACAAGAGAGCTGTTAGGAATAATTGTTGGTCTCAAACTATACTTACCTGATTTCTGAACCGGAATTGTAAGTCTGCGTTCAGTTTCTGAATTCTGATGGGAATATTTGGCGAAGAATGCACCCTTCAATGGGCTTTCTAAGCATTCAGGTTTACCTAGTTTTTTTTTCTTACTGTAACGTTTTCGTATACCATGAAAACTTGTCAGGTATGATTTCATCCTCCAATTTCTCTTTCTTTGAATTCAAAAATCTGCCAATCGCTTGCAGAAAAGTCCCCTGCTGGAAGTAAAGCTCTCTCGAGACCACCGAAAAGCATACTTACCTGGCATAGGGGTTACCGTGATCAGAAAGGCGGTTCCCCCAGGGCGAGACTCTTCCATTGCACCTCGGCTGGGTTGACCTCTGCGATTATCCCTCATGTGGATAACTCGTATGCGAAATTTTTGTTAGCCGGGACGTGCGTACGCGCACATCCCGATCTTTAATTTGAAAAATAATGATATGTAATCAAATATTTCTTATCTTCATTGATATAAACTTTATAAAAAAAAAATTGCGCATAAAACTTCTTTTGCAATATTTAAGTAACACTTATCAGTTAAAGATCAATGCGATAGTGATCATGGAGCATCAGATTCAAAAAATAAAAAGAAAAGTTTATAAACGCACCATGTTGGCGTACATTCGTTTGCTTCAAACGTTTTGACACAATAATAAACTTCAAAATTTGCATAACTCCAAGACAGGATTTTTCACTAGGCTTTCAAAAATCCAGATTTCACATTCCATCCATAGTAAAAGCTCGAATTCGAGGATCAGTTGCCTTAACGTGACTCGTTGAAAAAGTTATGTGTAATTTTAAAGTTTGTGTAATTTTACTTTGCATTCAAAGACATCTTTTAAAATTATCTTGTTACAGTTTGTGGAAAACCAATAAAAATATATCTACCATAAAATCCATCCTTGATTAACATTTTACAAGTCGATTTTACCCCTCAATGTAGGCACCAGTTCCTCGAAAAAATGCTTGTGTGCTGGAAAAGATGTGTATTTGGATTTAACAAAGCCACGTACCTAAAATGTTATTGATTGAAGCAATATTTTTTATTATTTCGACGTGTTTTGAAGCAAAGAAACGGTAGGCCCTTATGAAAGATCTGTTCACTAAGTAGCAGGTATTTTAAAATTGGCTGCTCTGTGATCGTTTATCGCTGATGAATGTTTTAAAAATGTTTTAAAGGAGCTTCTAAGCCGGTATACATCGATGTAGTTATAAATATTTTATTAAAAGTACTTTTTTTTCAAATTCAAGTTCGGGATGTGCGCGTACGCACGTCCCGGCTACCAAAAATTTTGCATACGAGTTATCCGCATGAGGGATAATCGCAGAGGTCAACCCAGCCTAGGTGCAATGGAAGAGTCTCGCCCTGGGGGAACCGCCTTTCTGATCACGGTAACCCCTATGCCAGGTAAGTATGCTTCTCGGTGGGCTCGAACGGGTCCATCTGTTCCGGAATGTCCGGTTGTCTAGCGATTGTTTGGTATCCAGAAAGACCGATCAAGGGGTGATTTAGGGGAAAAAAAATTTCCATCAACTACCCTCGATGTCTAAAGCTTAGTTCTTTTAGAAATGGGACAGTTACGAATGCCTGTATCTAAAAAATCATTCGTTTGAACGAAATACTTTCTATAAAGAAAAAGAAGGTAATGTTATGATCTTTCATGAAAAAATTTGAAAAAAAAAATTTACCGTTTTTTGTTAAAGAAATTTCTACTTTATTCTTGGTATCTCCCATTGGCCGGCGCACACTTTTTTCAGTCATGGTATTGATCAGTTTCTCTAACTTATACTTCGTAAAATCTATATTTTAGGTGGCTTCACCCTCCTTCTTCAATTTCTGATACTTTTTGGTCCAATACTTCTCTGGAAACTGGAAACTGGAAGCATTTTAGTGGATACAGTTGTTTTGAAATGAACAAATTTGATTATTTTTGACCACATTTTTGGACGTTTTTTTTTCGGTACCTGTTTTACAGCTTAAGAGCTTTGGAACTGTCAAAAAATTGTTGTTTGAGGTTGGATTTCAATGATTTCAATCTTTCAGATTATCGGAGAAAATGGTTTTGGACATTTCGGCGATCTACCCTTAGTTTTTCGTTTATTGAAAATTAAAAATGCTGGTATGAGACTTGACTTCCTTGATGATCCTTAACCGTTGTTGCCGATCATGTGCTTCTCTATAATGCTTGATTTGAACTTTGTAGACATTATTGACAGTGTTTGCATACTTATCCACCACAAAAACTCAGTAATTCTTTGAATAATCAACGGTTTTGTCAGCTATCAATTTGATAATGACGTATTTTCAAGGAAACTGTGCAGAATTATTTTTTTCTTTTTCTCTTGCATCGTACATATCTCAAAAACGCGTAAATTTTAAATTTTGAAAAAAATAGGTCGAATAGTACTTTTTATAGGCAACAAAATGCTGTCAAAATTTTCAATATCCAATAACTAGTTAACGAGCTATTAGCAAATGAAAGTGTCCCATTTCTAAAAGAACTAAGCTTTAATTGGGAAACTGCTTGAATATTGAAAACGAAAATCTTACAAGAAGACGTCTCGTTTTAAGACTGGGGTTAGATTTCTTAATGAGAGAATCAAGTTTAGAGGATTATCGGAGGGTTTTAGGGATGAATCAAGCTGAAGCATGAAAATCCAGGTAAAAAGCAAAATATGAGGCAAAAGGTATCAAATTTCACATTTATCTGAGGTGCAAGAAATGTAAGAGCCTTATTGACTTGAGGAGCTGATTCCAAATACACCATTTTTCGTTTTTTTATCAGCTCTTGTTTCAAAGATAACTTTGGAGAATAGGTAAAAATTCGTTTAGGAAATTTGTCCAATTTTTTGGCCAAAATGACAAAAAATGATAAAGATTTGCCGGGGCTTCCTAAGTCTGCATAAAAGCCAGGGGTGATCCCTTAGCCCCGTCCTCTACGCGACAGTGTGAAGGACAATATGTTTTTTTAAGTTTGAATGCGCAGCTTGAAGAGTCGGCGACCAAACCGATTTTTAAAAGGCTCGTTGGTTTGCATAAAATCAATTAGGCGAGATAAGGGCATAGTGGCCACCTTAAGAAAAATGCTTATTTAACCATAGAGAACAGTTATAATATGTGAATTACATCATTGTTTAGTGTTCAGACACTCAAATAATCTATTTCCTAATTGGATGAAACTTGAAAAAATAGATAAAAACGTTTAAAAATGCATTTTAATTTTTTTGCCAAAAGCTGAAAACCAGTCACTGTAGGGGCATAATAAGAACCCTCCTGGGGCAGTATAAGCACCATCAATCAAGGCAAGATGAGCGTTTTCTGCCGGGGAATCTAGCAGCGAATTCGACTCGATGAAGTCAACTGAATCGAACTCGAGTCTACTGATTACCTCTCCGACACCTTACACCGAAAAAACTTTTCACATGAACGCTACGTGAAAATGTACATAGATTTTTGCCACCATGAAAATCACGTGAAACCTACGTGAATTTCTGGTGGCAAACAGAGCTCGCGCAGCAAGCTGAATTCACGTAATTTCCATATGAGTTGTACGTGAAAATAACGTAGATCAAATGTGAAAAGGGATGCGTTCTGCTACATGCGATTCACGTAGTTTTTATTGGAATAAGAAAGCAGTTGCGGTTTTTCGGATCTTATAAATAAAAATGTGTTGATTTTGCAGAACATTTTTGTATTTCTAATACACTATGCACTTTTTATTTTTAATTTAAACTTTGTACATTTCACTTCACATACCTGACACATAATATCGAAGCGAAAACGGCATTTGAGTTGCCTCCATATTGATGTTCTAGTCGTCCAAGCTGCACCAACTCCGAATTCTGTAAAATAATAAAAAAATATGTTAATAACGAATATACATCAAAATTTTACCTACTTACGAAAAATCCGCTTCTCCATCACCTAGAATTTCTCTTTCTGATAGCATCAACTGTTGGATCCACGCCATATTCTGGACTGTATTCCGTCACATAGATTCTACGTGAATAAGATATTCAGAGCTACGTTAACGTCACATGGAATACAACAAATTCCTTTGTACTTGCCGGATCACTGGATTTTCACGTAAATCGAATGTGGTTTTGTTTTGGCAGCAAACGACCATGTGAATTTCACGTACCGTTCAAATGAATTTGTATTAGATTCTATGTGATTCACGTAATTCGAGCAAAAATTCACGTAATGAGTGCCTACGTGAAAATCCAGGTAAATTTAACGTTTCCTACTCGGCTGAGTGTGCCAATAGGCCAAATCGACAGATGAAACGAGTCAAGCTGTAGTTCTATTACTTCATCGAGTTGAATTCGCTGCTAGATTATACGGCGCTCATCATGCCCTGTTTAATAGTGCTCTGTTCGCCCCAGGTCAAAAAATTTTAGTAAAAACGCGTTTTAAAGTTGATTAAAGTGAAAAATCAAAAATTTTATGATGTTGAAAATTGAGAAACAATGTGTAAATCATGTTGCAGTGCGTATATTTCAGATCAAGATGATTGAAAGGTCATAAAAGCTTATTTGGTGGTACTCAAAAATTATAATAAAAAATTATAAACTTGAGAACTTAGCTGGTTATTATTTAATATTTCTGTAAAGATGAAAAGGATAATTCTTTTTTGGTGAAAAATTAATACTATAGGTAGTACGAAACAAATCTTCATCAAAATTTGTTTAAGAAAATACGTACTTTTGTAGTAAAAAGGAGTGCTTATTATACCCTGGGTGCTCGTTATGCCCTTATCTCCCCTAAGCAACCAAACCATGAACAAAAAGGTCCGAGCCGTTTCAAATAAACGAATTATATATAAAAAAAACTTTAAAAAAAAATACAATAATGGTTCCGAAATTATTAATTGGAAGTTTTCAAACAAGAATTTCATTTAAAAATTATTTAAAATAATTAAATTTCCAATCACATGAAATTAAAAAAAAATAAGTGAGATCCCTTTCTGGGGGAAAAAAGTATGGGAAATGGTCCATTCTGGGAAAAAATTCTGGTAAATGGTGTATTTAGAGGATTTTCTTCTGGTAATTCGTTCATTCTGGAGTTTAATTTCGGGTGTTTTTCATTCTTGCAAAAAAATATTCTGGGCAAAAGTTTTCGGGTAAACGGAATACAATCAAGCGTTGTACTCCTGTATTCAAAATATCTAGGCAATATCTGAATCCTCGATTGAATGAAGGATGATAAAGAGTTTCAAAATCTGTTTCAAGTTTTCATGTAAGTGTTCTAGTATATAAGTTTTCAAAGATCGATTTTACTGAAAAATTATCAATTTCAAAATTTACACGTGCCATATCATAAAAACTGGAGTTGATAGACAATACCTGACGAATGATTTAAATTCAGTTAGCCAAAATCTTCAAATATCATTTATTAAAATATAGGAACCAAAAATGCTGCTCGTGATATATCAATTTTCTTCGATCGACCTGTTTGAGCTGAAATGCAATATTTTTTTCTTTCAATGCAGTTGGATTTGCGTATTTATTTCTGTTGAATTGCTTATTTATTGCTGTTGAATGTAAAAAACTACAAAAATTCCAATCCATCAAATTCGAGTCTAAAAATAATAAAGATCAATCTATTTTTCAGATGGGAAACTCTCTGTGCAAGGAATCGAACAGTTCACTCCACCCGGGCCGAGTTTTTGACAACTTTGGCAGTATGGTGAGTCTAAAATACAAATGAAATATGATAAAAATTACTATTGCAAAATATGTTTATTTTTCAGCTTTGTCCAAACGGTTTGGGAAGTCAAAAAACTGGAATCAAGAAAACATACTTGAATCGACATGTGTAAGATGCATACGACATTATTTGATTATTTTATAAACTTAAAACTTGTGTCCCATTTAAGGCTCGAAACTGGTCAAAAATCCAACACTATGACCAGCTGGCGGAGTACAACGCTGAGCTCATCGGATGGTAACGACGTCGTCAGCACACCTCCGGTGGCACCGCCGCGAAAAAAGCGCGCAACTTTGGAACGGAATAGTTCACCGACGGTGGCGGTGTTGAATGTTAAAAATGGCTTCAAAGAAGTATTCGCTCCGGATAGCCGCCGTCCGTCGGCCAACGTACCGGAAACCACGGCGGAAGTGTTGCAACGAGCCAGTTCCCAGTCGCCAACCTTTGAAATCGATGCCGGCAACGATGCGTTCAGCGACTTTTCCAAAGTACCAACGAAAGCCGAACTCGACACGTCGAAAAGCGAAACTACTAACTCCAAATTGACCAACACTGGAAACAAAAAGTCAGACAAATTTTTCGGTGTAAATTTGTCCGATACACTAACCATCGAACCGAAGCCAACTCGCAGGAGAAATTCCAAGCTGAATACGGATGAACTGGACAAAATTGACCAGTTCATTGAAAAGAATACGGTGTCTCAGAACAACAGAGTACCGGTTATTGAGGTCACGTCTGTTGAAGAGAAACTTGGAAACGGTCATATTTTAAATCATCAAAAGGAAGTAGACTTGGCCGTCGAGGAGGGCGTTAAAGATAAAGAAAACGAGGAAAGTTTGTTACGATTTATTGATCAAACTGTAGGCAAGGAGACTAGTTTGGGAAAAAAGGCCGAGTTCTTGATGGCTATGTTGGAAGATTATCCGGAAGATCGTTATTTGGGCATGACTCCAGTCGAAGAACCTGTAATTGTTCCTAGAAAACGCAAGAGCCGTCACATTTGTGATGATGATCATCATATGCACAACCGCGTGCACAATACCAGTGAATCCTCTATGAACCTGATCACAACAGAAGCTTCGATCGAAACGCCCCCAAGAAAACCGAACAGAGACTTCAGCAGATATCTAGCTGCTATGGATGCCTGCAGTGACTCTGACGATTCCTGTACCGGACCCATTCGTAGACCTCGGACACCGACTCGTAACATGTTGGTCGCTCCTCCATCTCCACCTAAGTTGGTGAAGAGTCACTCGGAAAAACAATTCAAGAACCATATAAAAGAAGACGCTACGAGTACTCCAAAAAAGAAAACAAGTCCGGAAAGCACAAAAGCTCATACGCCACGTACACTTAAACGAATCATCTCGATGCCCTCGACAGTTCAACTAGATGTTGGTACCGAATCTCGCAGTACAACTCCTCAGCCTCAGCTGCTGAAAAGTAGTAGCTCCAGTTCGTTTCTCATGAAAGACCTTTCGAAGGCGCACATAAGTGTGGGCCGATTTACCCCCGAAGACCATTCACACAACGCAGCTGACGAATTAGTCAAGCCAAAGTCACGCCTGGCAGTCCGTAAAATATCCACAAAATCGATCGATAGCTTACCCTCAACCCCAACGCCAACGGTTGAAGTTAGTCTACCAAAGTTCACCATCGGCACCAAGGAAGTCGTAAGAACCAACTCGGAAAGCCTGGAACCACCGGCAGTTCCTAAGCGTAGAAAGTCCTCCGGCAATGATCTGAAGCAAGATCCACTGTTCCATCCCGTTTCGCAATCAAGACCCCTGCCCAAGGAAATTCTCGGTTACGACTTGGGAGCCTTCCTTGAAGCATCCAAAGTTCTGCACCATCACGACATAACCAACGTCATCGAAAATGTCTACAATGCTACGGACAGCGAGGAGAACATCATTCGAGAGTTTCAAGAGTATTTGGTCGATCAAATCAACGCTGAAGTTAACAGTCCCAATCCTCAGAACCCAAATACCACCAAACTGTTACAAGCTTTGGACGACCGGAAGGATGAAGAAAAGCTTGATAACGTGAGCATAGAGTTGGTACCATCGGAGCATTCGATTAAATCGAACAACTCCGATATCGACGATTGTTTCGATCAGGAATTCGAAAAAATAGAAAAAACTGAAGTGAGCGATAAGTTGGGTGAAATTGTGGAGATCAAACCTCAAACTTTCCGAAAAGGTCGCCGCGAAAGCATCGACGATATGACGGATTGGTTCGAGAGCGGCTCTGAAGTCGGATCGGCCATCGAAGACGATGATAAACTTGGAAAAATGGTTAGCGTTAAGAGTGTCACCAACTCACGGCTAACTTCTAGACGGGAGAGTATCGAAGACGTAGACAGTTGGTTTAAACACCACAACGATGCGCTTCCGGGTGAGGAAGAAATCATGGGCACTCGAAGACAGCGTCGTGGATCGGATGGTTTCCTGGCGTACGATACCAGCAGACAGTATCCGTTCGGGGTTGTTCAGCACCGTCGTGAGTCGCTTTCCGCGGATATGTTCGAAGACATTACCAAATTACACGAAATGGGTGTAAGCAAAGATAACCCTTCCTCGCCAACTGTGAAAAATCTGAGACTACAAGAGAGACGGGGATCGGATGGACTTGTTTGCTACGATACAACCAAAAAGTTTCCCTTCGGTGAACCCAACTTAGAACTACCCAAGGCACTGGAAGCTTTGAAAAATAAAGAACCCAATAATGAACCCAAAACCCCACCATCATTGGAAAAGATGGACGAAACTTCTAAGAAAGATTCAGATGTAAACAACAGAGATAAAACCCCAGAAATCAAAGCTAAGGAGGAAGATCCACTGAAGCAAACTAACAACGAACACAAGGATATTCCTGCAACGAAAGCTAACAACGAAGAAGCGGACACTAACGGAATAGATACTAAGAAAGGGAAGAATGACCACAGCACACTGCTGAAGTTCTTGTCGAAGGAAAATCTTATTGAATAAAAGTTGATTATTCACTTGAATAGCTAGAAATTGGGTCAGAAGAGTCAGTATTATTGTAAAGAATTGCAACACAATAGCTACCGAAGGTTAGTCACTAGAATGTAGAACTTAACTATTAATGAAAACTTACCATTGTCCTTTGTTTGCCATTTTTAAAATGGAAGAAGTGTCTAATAAATATCAATGAATGAATGGATTGTTTTCGTTGAATTCCGAAATTCTTTCTTTAAACTTTCAATTTTCACCCTACTCGGAATAGGGTAGGTATGTACCTAACTTGCAACAAATTTGATTTTCAATAAAAAAAAATCTTATCAAATCGTAGAAAAATTTGTAATCTATATATATAAAAAGCAATTATCTGTATGTATGTTTGTTTGTTTGTTTGTTTGTCCTCTATAGACTCAGCCGCCTTAAGAGCTAGAGATCTGAAATTTGGCATGGATGCTCATTAGGACCAGGAATGATGAAAAATGTTTTGAGATTTTTGGACGACCCCTTCTGAAGGGGGTCGTCCATACAAGACAAATATTGTTTTTACGTTATTGACGTTATTTTCCGTCGGATTGTGATGAAAATTTGCACATGAGTGTTTTGAGAGCCGAGCAACCGATTACAGTTATCAAATTTAGGGTCAGGGGTCGGCAAAAGGGGTCGTCCATATTCACTGATTAATGTTTTTGCGATATTGACGTTATTATACATCGGATTGTGATGAAAATTTGCACATGAGTGTTTTGAGAGACGAGAAATCGATTACAGTTATCAAATTTAGGGTCAGGGTTCGGCAAAAGGGGCCGTCCATATCCAATGATTAATGTTTTTGCGATATTGGCTTTATTTTACATTGGATTGTGATGAAAATTTGCACATGAGTGTTTTAAGAGACGAGCAATCGATTACAGTTATCAAATTTAGGGTCAGGGGTCGGCAAAAGGGGTCGTCCATATCCACTGATTAATGTTTTTGCGATATTGGCTTTATTTTACATTGGATTGTGATGAAAATTTGCACATGAGTGTTTTGAGAGACGAGCAATCGATTACAGTTATCAAATTTAGGATCAGGGGTCGGCCAAAGGGGTCGTCCATATTCACTAATTAATGTTTTTGCGATATTGACGTTATTATACATCGGATTGTGATGAAAATTTGCACATGAGTGTTTTGAGAGACGAGCAATCGATTACAGTTATCAAATTTAGGGTCAGGGTTCGGCAAAAGGGGTCGTCCATATCCAATGATTAATGTTTTTGCGATATTGGCTTTATTTTACATTGGATTGTGATGAAAATTTGCACATGAGTGTTTTAAGAGACGAGCAATCGATTACTGTTGACGGTGGGCGTTACAAAAAACCAATTTTGCTAGCGAAACGCTTCAAACTGAAAGTTTATTATAAGTATTATTGAAGCGACTTAAAGTTATTCAACTTACATTAATAGTTTTCAGGTATGTTTAACGCGTCAACGTGTTTGTGTTTGAAACAGTTTGGAAACCTGACTTTCTAATAAATTTCGGTTAATACTATTTACCAATATTTTAACTTGAAATCTAACCTGCTATGTAGAGGAACCGATTACAAATCAACGGAACGGATGGAATAATAAGAACGGCAAGCTAAATATTCGGTAACAACTATAGAAGATAGAAATTAGTTCACATTAGTTCACATTTTTTCATTAATTTGTGTGATTCACATTTGTTAACCTCGAAGTAGCCACGTCGGAGAAGTGTGATAAAGTAACCAAGGAAACGACGGCGATGTCAATACGATGCCGGTCGTCGTTGCGTCTGTCAAATAGCCTCTGCGTCCGCCCCAAATAGTTTCAAGATTCGTCACGATTGTTTGGCGGCGTCTCGAGATACTCTCAAGCAGTGCACCCAGTTCTCAACAATTACAGTTATCAAATTTAGGGTCAGGGGTCGGCAAAAGGGGTCGTCCATATCCACTGATTAATGTTTTTGCGATATTGGCGTTTTTATAGATCGTATTGTGATGAAAATTAGCACATGAGTGTTTTGAGGGACGAGCAATCGATTTCAATTTCGAATTGCGGATCAGAAGTCGGCTGAAGGAGTCGTCCATATCCAACTTTAATGTTTTTGCGATTTTGACGTTATTCTACATTGGATTGAGATGAAAATTTCCGCATAGGAGTTTTGAAGGACGCTCTTTTGCTTTCAGGTTTCAAATCTTGACTCAGGGGTCGGCAAAAGGGGTTATTATCTGTTCACTGTTTTAACGATATTCTTTTGATTGAGCATAGAATTGTAATGAAAATTGACACATGGGAATTTACCAAAAAAGATAACTGATTTCAGGAGTCAAGTTTTGAATCGTGGTAAAAAAAAGGCCGTCCATGTTAGTTGCTCACTGTTTTCGCGATATTGTCGTGATCATGCATCGGATTGAGATGAAATTGTTCAGATGAGGGTTATAAACTATGAGCAATTGACTCCAGGTAGCATGTTCCGTGTCAAGGGTCGGCGAAAGGGGCGTCTATATTCACTGTTCACTGTTTTCAAGTTCCTGACGTTATTTTACATATAATTTAAAAAAAAAATGGCACAAGGAAGTTGTGAGGAACGTAAAATTGGTTTTAATTATCGAATTTCGGGCCACGGGACAGAAAAAGAGGGTTTCATTGAATGTTCAGTGTTTTGTGCAATAATTTTGTTCGAGGCAGTTAATTGATACCAATTTAAGTGTGAAGGTCAAGCAAAAGAGTCGTGCACATAAACAAATAGGACATGTTTCTGCCATAATGTCTAGATTTTGTAACCGATCGAGAAGAAAACACTCTCACATAAATTTTAATAAAAATCCAATCAACCGTTTAATTTGACTTTCAAGTAATAGTAATAATATCGACTTTAAACACTGTTGAATTTTTTCCCCAAAATTGTTGAAAGAATGTTTCGAATTCATTTTCTAAACTCATTTTGACGTACCAATGATTTAAAGCGAAACGAAGTTCGTACGGGATCAGCTAGTTTTTGATAAATTTGTGCTTCCAAAAAGGCCATAACGCATAAAACATCAATTGCAGTAATTTTTGGTTATGTTTACAATATTTAATGCATTTCATTTTCCTGTCGATAAAGCTGTTACACTGTGCGGCATACATTTAGGGGTAAAAAAAAATACTATAAAATTTCAATAAGCTAAAATTTTGTCTGTGCTAAAATCTTGAGTAAAAATTTTTAGGTAGATGAAATTTTAATGTTATCAATCGCGAATAGAAAAACAGTCATATTCCACCGTATGGAACTGAACTGATTTATAAAAAAAATAAGTTAGCGATTGTTTGAATTAAACCAATATAAAATTTGTAGCAAGGTACCACCAGCAGTGATGTCAAGTGATTGTTTTTCAATATCAAAAGACATTTCCCTAATCGACATCTAATAAGTTTTTTGTCTTATAAGTTATAAGTTATAACTTATATAAGTTATACGAAGTTACGATCTTCGAGAAACTTGTTCAGCGAAAAATTTCTTTTAGAGAATTTCAAAATTGGCGCAAAAATGATTATTTAGCAGCCTCGGTTCAACAGAAGAAATAAAAACGATTCAATGGAACAAAATATTAAATTTTCCCATACATAAGGGAGATGAGGGCATAACGAGCACCCAGGGCATAATGAGCCCTCCTTTTTTCTACATAAGTACGTATTTTCTTAAACAAATTTTCATAAGGACTTGTTTCGTACTACCCATAGTATTAATTTTCCACCAAAAAAGAAATATCCTTTTCATCTTTACAGAAATACTAAATAATAACCAGCTTGGTTCTCAAGTGACGAAAATATTATAATTTTTGAGCACCACCAAATAAGCTTTTATGACCTTTAAATCATCTTGATCTGGAATGTATGCACTGCAATATGATCTGCACATTGTTTCTCAATTTTCAACCTCATAAAATTTTTGATTTTTCTCTTTAATCAATTTTAAAACGCTTTTTTACTTTAATTTGTTCACTAGAGGCGAACAGAGCACTGTCAATGAAGGCATAATGAGCATTTTCTGCCGGGGAATCTAGCAGCGAATTCAACTCGGTGAAGTCAACTGAATAATAGAGCTACAGCTTGGCTTGTTTCGTCTGCCGATTTGGCCTATTGGTAAGGTGTCGGAGAGGTAATCAGTAGACTTGAGTTCGATTCCTGTTCGAGGGGATTTTTTTTGCACGTACCATTCATGATTGATTTTTTTTATTCTTACATTATACGGCTAATAGCATCAAAGCATCATCCGTCAAACAAAACACCAGAAACATAATGTATGAGCATGTGTTAATTCTTTGAATTCTACAAACAGACCTAGATTATTTTGTTATTGCTTTGTTTGATGAATCTACGCCTCATCGTTTAGAGCAATCATGATCATGAATGATAAATGAAAAAAAAAAACACTTCGACCAGGGATCGAACTCGAGCCTCGAGCCTACCAATAGGCCAAATCGTCAGACGATACAAGTCAAGCTGTAGCTCTATTACTCAATTGACTTCATCGAGTCGAATTTGCTGCTAGAATCCCCGGCAGAAAACGCTCATTATGCCTTGATTAATGGTGCTCATACTGCCTCGGGGGGTTTCTCATTGTGCCTCTACAGTGACTGGTTTTCAGCTTTCGGCAAAATATTTTAAAATGCATTTTTAAACGTTTTTATCTGCTTTTTCAAGTTTCATCCAATTAGGCAATAGACTATTTGAGTGTCTGAACACGAAACAATGATCTATGGTTAAATAAGCGTTTTCCTTAAGGTGGCCATTATGCCCCATCTCCATTTCTCAGCAAAAAATTTCTAAAAGTACACGGAATCTAAAACACGAGTGATCTATTTTTTCTTGAGTGTAATTACAAAAAGATGTAATTTTAAACTTCTTTCGATGTAATATTAGTCTATTTTCTAAAATTGAATAGAAATAAACTGTTTTGATTTAATTTTACACTGCATCATGCAAAAATCGACTGGTCAATGAAATTTATATCACAAACAGTGTAAAATTATATCTGTTCGATTTAAAATTGAATGCAAATATTTAAATTGTGCCTTTTTATATTTCAAGTTAGTTTTCGCGTCGGGCACAAAGTAAACAAGTCGAAAAATTATTCGGAAACGACAACGAGTCATTCAAAGGCGTAGCTACAGGAGCACTTTAAGAGTCTTTAAAGTAGTAAGTTTATGAGACGTGAAATAAAGAATATGGTTGAAACTGATAAGTTTTCTCTCCATTACAGCAAGGTCAGATTTTTCGCAGCGGCTGATATCCGGCCAGTGATTATCCGGAGAAACTTTTGTCAGAACAATTCGAGTGTACAGGATGCTGACCGAAAAATTATGATTTCCGCAACCATTCGAGGAAAAACATCCCCGTGCTGAGAATCATCGGATGCAACAACAATATCACCCTGACGCTTTCCGAATGGTTATTTTTTATGTTCAGTTTTGGAAATAAATGTGAATTAAAAATGATACATGCAGCGTATTTATTCAAGACAAAAGCAAAAACCTTAATATTCAGAAAAAATATCAATATTTACGATAATAAATTTTAAAATTTACATCCCTGTGTATTTTTACACGACGGCTTTTGTGATCCAATCTCGTGCATAGATTTCGATCTAAATTTACACGCCTCAAAAATTACATCCTCGAAAAAAATACACCGTGATAGAATTTTACATCAAAATCGATGTTCCGTTTTCGTGCATCGTTTTCGATCTAAATTTACACGAATTTTTCTTGCAGTGTAACTGAAACTTCCAATTCACTCATGTAAATGTTATCTGAAAATAATGCAAAAAATCATGAATAAGTTTCGACACAGTCTTATGGACCAATGAGAACTGTTCTGAATCTTTTCAAACAGGTTACAAACTTCTTATTTGAATTTTAAGCCTGAATCTATTTCTACACAGCAAGAAAAATTCTTGTAATTTTAGATTGAAAACGATGCACGAAAACGGAACATCGTTTTCAATCTAAATTTACATCATCGTTACATTGAGGCGTGTAAATTTATACCAAATACGATGCACGAAAAGAGAACAGCTTATTGTCGTGTAAAAATACACAGCGATGTAAAATTTTATATTTTTTTCTCGATATTTGCAGTTTTTATGAAATATTCAAGTCTTATGTCAATAAAATACACTATATTACTATTATTAAACATTTATTTTTTAAACAAAAAACATCAATAGTAATGGAAAAAAGTACACCCACCATCACGAGCACCGCCAGACTGAGGCAATGTTGTACACGAACATATACATCCTGTTGATATTCCAATCGGTCAGCGTCACTGGGGGACCAAAGGGAATACCTTTCCGCACTGTCATGGTCCGGATTCACACGTCGTCAGCCGGGTCAGGATGTGTTTTTGTTAACAAAGGCCTTGGATCGTTCAGGCAAATTTCTCTCCAGACAATCTTATCGGATCTCTGCCACTCAGCCGACGCTGTAATCGAGACATAACTTATTAGTTTCAATAACATCATTCGTCTATTTTTCACAGAAACCTACCAATTTTAGCAAAGTGTTGAGATGCTGGAGCTGGGTCTTGAAAACAAGATACTCGGTTTCCGAATACTGACTTGACTGGCAAATGGCTCAGGCAGACTGTTTTATTCAATTTTAAATTCAATAGATATAATTTTACACTGTTTGTGATATAAATTTCATTGACCAGTTGATTTTTACATCACGGAATGTAAAATTATAGCAAAACAATTTATTTCTATCCGCTTTTGAAAAAAGACTAAAATTACATCAAATGGAGTGGAAAGTTACATCTTTTTTTCATTACACTTGTAAAAAAATAGATCACTCGTGTTTTAGATTCCGTATACTTTTAGAAATTTTTTGCTGTGTAGTAGCAAACTCTTTTTTTCTTACCTACATCTTGTCAGGTACGATTTTCTCTTAGAATTTATCTCCCTTTACTTTGAATTCATAAACCTGTCAATCGCTTGCGGAAAAATCCTCTACTGAAAGTACAGCTCACTCGAGACCACCGAAAAGCATACTTACCTGGCATAGGGGTTACCGTGATCAGAAAGGCGGTTCCCCCAGGGCGAGACCCTTCCATTGCACCTCGGCTGGGTTGACCCCTGTGATTATCCCTCATGTGGATAACTCGTATGCGAAATTTTTGGTAGCCGGGACGTGCGTACGCGCACATCCCGATCTTTAGTTTAAAAAAATAATGCGCAGTTTTACAGTATGTTGATAAGCAACTGAAAAAAATCTTTTGTTAACCCCATCCTTGATGAACATTTTGCGAGTTAAATTTGTCTCCTTAATGTAGGCACAAGTTCCTGGAACTAGAGCTTGTGTATGAAGCATCAAAATTTTTAGTATTTCGACGTGTTTTGAAGCAAATGGTTAACACAGCCAGGATTTGAAATCTGATGCTGCTTGCTCTTTATCGAATCAAGTTCTTATACCTTAATGAATAAACATTTTAAAAAGAAATAATAAATCTGAATTCTGATATTATATTTTAATCGGATCAGAATATTTATCTGATCTGTTATTTTAGTGGGATCTGATTTGGAATTTTAATGTTTGGAACGTTTGGAATGGAATTCAGAATTCGTCTACTGAATTCCGTCCCTGATTTCAAATTCTACGTTCCAGTACTCGTTTCTGATTCTTATATTCAGATTTTTAATTTCTCTCAATAAATCTTCAATAATTTTTCTTGATACATAAGCGATATATATATATATATATATATATATATATATATATATATATATATATATATATATATATATATATATATATATATATATATATATATATATATATATATATATATATATATATATATATATATATATATATATATATATATATATATATATATATATATATATATATATATATATATATATATATATATATATATATATAGAATAAATTTGGCTTTAAAGACTCATTTGTATGGATTTTTAAATCATAAATGAGCTTGTAAGAGTATTCAGTCGACAATCTATGAATGTTTCAACAACTAAATACTTTGTTCAAATTCAGCTGCTTTTGTTTATTTTTTTGTAATAATTTGAATTGACAGTAATGACAGTACGACCTAATCAAAACAAACTCTAGAAATATTGCTTTTTTCGTCGCAGTCTTCCTGTAGATGGACAGTTTAGGATGTTTCCCATCGTATTTATCATTGGAAATAGTAAACTTCCTTCAGCAAGACTGTTTTTATAGCCATCTAAAACTTATGTGTCCGTTTTACCCGACCTAGCAACTTTTTTTTCAAAACGTTTGTTACTCAAGCCCGTAAACCAAAATTCGCTGCTTTTCCTGTAGATCGTCAATGAGAAGCCTAATCAACATTCAACAGTTGAAAACGGTTGAAATTTCCGAGAATGTTGCGAGTAATGGACTATTTTCTGAGTAGAGAAAATTACATCAAATTGTGCATACTCAAAGTTTTTGTTTATTTTGTTTACTATTATGAGACCTTGCTTGCTGTAAATCAACGAAGGATCTCGAAAATGTTGATTCACATAAGCAAACAAATTCCCATCATTAGATTTGTGCCAAACATTGCAATTTTCGAAATATTGAAAGTGTCCGTTTTACCTGCTGTCACCTGCTGTGTCCGTCTTACCCGACTTTCCCCTATCAAAACTTCCTCAATCGTGGAAGTGTGGAGACGGAGCGCTAAATTGTGACAGCTAGTTGTTCGCCTACCAACCTTCGCCAGTATGTACTGTAAACATTACGATTACCTGTCACAAGATGGTCGATTTCGTGTTTTGGTATCTTAACACACCCGTAGCTGTACTCGTTCTGCTCGCGCCATTTGCTTATAGCGCCATCTGTCAGATTTCAATGGAAACATATTCAATTATTGGAAAATGGAAACTCTGGCAACGCTTCCGTTTTTTTCTCAAAAATTTGACAAACTATACCCGCGTAAGGAACGCTCGGAAATTGAAATCCCTTCATCTTGACAAAAATCCATTCCGTCTTTTCGTCGTGACTGGTACGATTTGGTGATTTTTTCGCAAAAATTGTTGCGTTATGTGCCTTGAATCCAACTAAATTTGGTCACCGCGGCTAGTGTTTCGATTTGTGCACCGACTAAAGCCGGATTTGCGGCACCATGACGCAATATTTGCCACCAAACTTGCTGGCTTTGTTCGCCCCACGCGAACCGATTCCATTTTTGCCACCGCCGGATAAGCTTCCGCACGAGAAAAAATCGCAGGGTTATGGGGGGGTCGGCGCTTTCATGGACCTTTTTGAGGTAAGTTTTACTTGACTGGATGATGGAAAAATGGGTTGAATTGGATTTTGTTTTGTTTGGTTTGATTTTTAGGATCCCAAGGATACCCCTCCACCAACCAGGGTTGAAACCAGAGAGGAGCGGCTGGAACGGAGACGCCGAGAACGGGCAGAACAGGTTGCCTACAAACTAGAACGGGAAATAGCAATCTGGGATCCACAGCAAGTCGAGGGGGCCACCGAGGATCCTTTCCGGACACTGTTCGTGGCGAGAATTGTAAGTATCGATTTTATCGGTCACGAATTTTTTAAAGGATAAGAAGTACTTAAAATCCTTCTTTATTTTAGAACTATGACACTTCGGAATCTAAACTGCGTCGTGAGTTCGAGATATACGGCAATATAAAGAAAATTAAGGTAATCACGTCCAAGGACAACGGTAAACCCCGAGGATACGCTTTTATTGAGTATGAACACGAACGGGATATGCACTGTAAGTATTTCCTTGGATCGACAATGATCCAAACTGTTGAAAAATGCCGGAAGGAAATGAAGGACACCCGTAAACGGTGTAGAACCAACAAATTTAATTTTCGTTCCGGTACGGTTCAACCAGCGATAATTTTAGCTGTAGGTAGCAGATTTGCGAAACCAATAGAAAATTTGTCTACTAGATTCCGGTTAGGTTTTTCACGAAAATCGAAATCAAATCAGTACTGTAGAGGGAAAGTCCCATTTCCTGCATACCTAACTAACAGAACAACCCATCCGGTGATTAACAACAAGACTTCACGAAATCTAAGAAAAAAATCTATGACAGAACACCGGAAACACACTAAAACGTAGTTTTCTTGTTTCTCGTTCTTTCGACTACCACCATCCGCACCTACAAAACACTTGAAAAAGTGCTCAACCGTGGTCCAGCAAACGGTAGCTCTAGCCCTCGTATTGGCCGGAAGGGGCCATCCGGAGGAGTCACTTGAGTGCTCTTGTACTTCCCGTTTGAACTTTTTACGATAATGTTCTGTTTGAGACATTTACGAATGTGTACTTTGAAACCGTCATTAAGAAGGTGACGGATTTGGATTATCAGGTTGTTTATTTGATAAATGTTCTGAACCCTGAATGTAGTGTAAAATTTGAGGGTGCTACTACAATGAAACTCAATTTTGAACGGAAACGGCTGTGTTCTGCTTTTTACCTTGAACAAACGATAGATCGACGATGTTAGGTTTGTATAAGAGATCCTGTTCGGTAAGATGATGGGAATCAATTCGACCTTTTCCTTAGAATACTACCAGAATTTCAATCCACTACGACATTGGTCTATATCGGTCATGGTAAGATTTTTTAAACACACAATCGATTAGGCGAGGGACTTATCAATGATCACGTTCTAGCAAATTTCTCATTCTCAAAGTGTTGAACTGCCTACCTTAAAACTAGCAATTAATAAATCATTATTTAAATACTCTCCTACCATTTTATTTTGATGTAGTAAATTCTGAATTTATAATCATGTAAACATTTCGTTTCATCAATGAGTTGAAATTGTGTGTTCTTTATTATTCAGTCAAGACTTGATGTTGTCTCATTTTTTTTATTCAGAGACAGCAGGGATGAAAATTTCAAAGAAAGTTTAAAAAATTGCCATTTCTTTTTAAAAGTTTTGTCATGATTTCAAATCATGTTGTACAGCAAAAGTTTACATGAATATAAACTCAAGATTTCCATTTTAAACAGTGTCAGCATTTCCTGGTAATTTCCATTTCAAGTTTTTTATTGGATCATCAAATAGGCAAACAAATTCCAATTGAGAACGGAAGAAAAGTAATCCAACTCACGGATAAAGACGCTTCATGCTTATTAGAGCAGCATTTCAATCGCTAGCATCGGTAAATGATGGTCGTCGAAGAGTTAACAGAACCCAGTGAGGTAATTGATGCGTGTAAGTTTCCTGTAAAAGCACATAAGAAAGTAAATTGGTATGCCGCACACAGTAAGTTTCT
This sequence comes from Uranotaenia lowii, assembly GCF_029784155.1. Taxonomy (NCBI): domain Eukaryota; kingdom Metazoa; phylum Arthropoda; class Insecta; order Diptera; family Culicidae; genus Uranotaenia; species Uranotaenia lowii. Next base: position 98,416,209 of record NC_073693.1, on the reverse strand, counting down.
AGTCTTGTTGATGTGCTAGGGAAAAGGTAAAGAAAACTTTAAAATGTTCGGGTGTTTGTAGGTACACCCCATTTTTTCTTTCAAAGAATCACCTGGTTTCAACTATTGACAATCAATATGTAAAAGGGAGGATGGTTCGAGTTGGCTGGAATCGGAGCTCTCGGAAGTGTGTATCGTAAGTGTGTGTTTCTCGTAAGTTTTTGGTAAACCTCACTATACTAGTGTCTCTTCAAGCATAATTTTATTATTTCTGTTGAAATCGATTTGCGCTCAAACATAGCCCGTCTTGAACGTAAGTATTGTGCGCACCAGGTAATTGATTCTGGAACCTGTGGGAACGGAAAATTGGAATCGTATACCTCAGCCGAGTGGTGTCGGTTATAGAGATAAACGTGAAGAATCGGCCTTTGTCGGGTTGGATTTTCTCCTTCAAAAGACAATCAGTTTATACAAACAAGTGAGAGCACGTTGTTGTGTTCCGAGTAGGTATGTCATTTCGTAAGTAATTTCTGCCGGTAGTCCGGAAATCCGGTGTGGGTAGGTATGTCTCTACGGTATTACATAGTCCTGTGGTTAGCCAATCGATTTTCGTCAATTCAGAGTCTAGAAGAAATAGGATATCAGGACACTTTCCACCTTGTAGTCTTTATGTGAAACATTTCGCCTCGGTTAGGAAGCAAATAAACTTGCATTTATATGCTCGACTAAATCAGAATAAGGTGCCAGTTGTTGATTGCTAGAAATTAAAGTACTGTCTATTTTTAATGATGAGCACTGTTTAAAATGTTACCTGACGAAATAAAAAAAAAATAGTTTCTCATTTGAAGATGTAAACCAGAGGTGAGCAACTTTTCATAATTTCGGTCAACTTGAATGAGGAAATAGAGATCTCGTCTCTTTCGAAAAACATCTACCTACTTACGAGTTTTTTTTCTTCTTTTTTCCTCTTGACGATAATCGCATCGTTCATTTCCTGGTTTTGACGGCCACTTAAGTGCTAACGGTAGCCATAAACGTAATTTGTTTTTTATTCTTCGGACTTTGCTGTAGATTCCAGTGGTTCGAGTCGAGGTTCGGCTTTCCCGGAGCGTTTGGGAGAAGTTCTGGCGAGTTCGATGTCCACAACTCGTGGGATTTGGATTTGGATTTGGATTCGGTTAGGTCCTCACCTTGTTGGCCACGTCCCGAATTGACGGGCTTAATGTAAGCCACTCTTCCATGCTTTCACGGAGTCGGTCGCCTTCGGATTTCTTCTACTAGGTCTCCTCACCATTCTCACACAACCACTAAATACTATTACGAGCATCTAGGACTTTAAAAGTTGCATTTTCCTTGACTTCAATCTTATAATATTGCAAGAGCTTCAATGAGTTCTGTGCTACTCAGGTTGGTAGAAAAGCCACAACGAACTTTTCGTCGAGATAACTTTTTCTAGTGTACTATCAGTGAAATTTGAGATCTATTCCTTCTGGCACCTTGTTCAGAACGTCGAGCAAAATGTTGGAGGCTCAGAAGGGTAGATTAGTTCTCCTAAATTTTTGTTCAATTATCAGATTGAGTTTTATATACGGGACCGCTTCAATGTTAGACTATTATTTATAAAAACTCGTTTTACGTTTATCTTTCTCATTACATTTTTCCAATAATTTACCAATCCTTCTAATGAGGACTTCATTTGTTGCGAGATCTTTAGAGGTCTGATTTTCAAAATTATCTGAGAAGCTCTCCATCACTTGTAAAAAGGGAAGTCGTTTCTCCAAATATTAACATATAGAATAGCGCCAAAAATGCATTTATTATCATACCAATTTTTCCTCCTTCCTTCCCTACAAATTTCCCCTTCCGACAACAAACCACATCATGACCTTCCCATCCCTCTCGGTAAAATGTCCTGTTCCAAAAACAAAATCCTTATACCCACCTAAAATACCACCACCGCCCGCTAAAATGTTAACACAGCCGCCTACAAGCATGCCGATGGTAAGAAAATCGATGGTAAGCGGGTGCTAGTCGATGTGGAGCGTGCCCGCACCGTCAAGGGATGGTTACCGCGCCGTTTGGGTGGAGGACTCGGCGGAACACGTCGTGGTGGCGCCGAAGTCAACATCAAGCACTCGGGCCGCGAAGACAACGAGCGGGAACGGGAACGGTACCGGTTGGAACAGCGGGAACGGGAGGAACGCGACCGACGGGGAGATCGCTTCGAACCGCGTAAGTAACTTTAAGAAAAACGCGTTGACCACAAATCCGTATACTGATGGGATGCTTTCTATTCCCTTTTTTTGTAGGATTCGACCGTCGTCGCTCACGATCGAGGGATCGTGCCCCGGATCGTCGCCGCCGGTCTCGCTCCAAGGATCGCCGACGTCGGTACAGTCGCGAACGCGAGCACGAAGATCTGGAGCGTAAGGATCGCTGGGGTGGCGGTGCCGAGCGGGAGCGTAGCCGTGAACGCGACCGAGACCGGTAAGTTTGACTGCAATTGTTCAAAATTCTTCATCTAGATTTTAAACGATTTTTTCTAATTTCTCATAGGGATCGGGATCGCGAGCGTGACCGTGAGCGCGATCGTGCCGAGAAGAAACGCAGACGCAGTCGCAGCCGCAGCCGGTCCCGGGATCGGGAGCGCGATCGCGGCGACAAGAAACGGGACAAACGCGACAAGGATCGGGACCGAGAGCGTAAGGAGCGCAAACCGGACTTCCGCGACGGCGAGATCAAGATCAAAGAGGAACCACAGGATGGTAAGTGTTACGTCACATTTTCATTACCCATTTCGTTACGCAATCTGTTGTCTGCTAACTTAGAACTAAGAAAACATGTTTAAGAGCTTACAACGTTTCAATCGCTTGGACGAGGATTGCAAGATTAACCACCCATTCGATGGCAAATGAGACTCCAGGGCTATTAGTTTTGAAGTTTGAACTACTTAGTAGTATCTAAGTCTCTGACAGATTCCCTCATTCAAACAAATTATTTTGTTTCCTCAAGTCAAGCAAAACCTTAAAACATCCTCACCCTTCAATTCCCCAGATTATCCGGATTACAGTGCTCAGTACGATAACTACCAGGCGCAGATTAAGAATGAAGATGGTGAGGAGGAAAAGTATCGGCCTCACGAGGACGAAAACGGTAGTGGGGCAATGGGATCGCGAGGAGGGGGTCGCGGTGGGGGTGAAAATGGGGGCCGCTATGCGCAGTTATCACACAACGACGACGACGACGATCAGTACGATGACGGGGATCGGTATGCGGGGTACTAGGAAAAGTTTTGGACTCCGTCGGTTTTCTTCGCTAAATTTTAATACAACCTAGGAACCTAGGCGTTTCAAGTTTTTACAACATTCATCTCCGTAGCAAAAAAAAAAAGGTAAAATTGCATAATATAATACATCGGGGTAGGGTTTTTTCAAACCTGATACCGTAACGGCGTTTTGATAAATGCCCTAGTAAGTATAAGGTAAGGTATCTGCAGCGATGAACAACATATAAAAGTAGGACATGGCGTTCGTTTGGGAGAGCCGTAACGTGCTACGTGCGTATGCTCAAGAATGCTAATAAACACTTAAACAAGACGCTCTGACGCGCGGACAGTTCATCGGAAAGTTGACTTTGTAGCTTGATACACAGTGCTATTTGTAAACACCTCCACGCGTAAGTATGTAACTGAATAAATTTCATTGTGAAATTTACGGCTTCTGATTGCTTCGAAACTTCCTGTCAACTGTTTTAACTATTAAATTTGCAGTCGGTTCTACAATTAGAAGTTTCAATTCGTGTCTCTTCTTGTAACTAGCGAAAAAAAATCGTGTAAAAGTTTGTTTGTAAGCAGAAATCTCATTTTTCATCCTATAGAAGTTTCAATCCGCTCAGACTTTTCCTAAGTCGAAGTCTCCATCAATATTGAGATTCATCCCATATAAGCATATGCAGGCAAGCATAAGTCTCCATCCGCTCTTGTCTTCCATTAAATGAAATTCTCAATCCACTTGAACTGTCTTATTAGCCAAAACTTTAATAGATTAGCAAACAGTCTATTCACTCAGCAGTCTCAATGCGTTTTAACTTTGTTTCGACCATCAGAAATAGAAACGTGAATTCGCTTTGCAGAAGTCTCTATCAGTTGTGCCTGCTTCTCAAGAAGCCCAACCAGTGAAAGTTCAAATCGTTTAAACTTTTCTTCCGCTAACAAAAGTTTCTATCCGCCTTTATGCAGTAACTAGAAGTTTTAATCTAAATTGTTAATTTTTTGCAAGCAGAAGTCTCAATTTTTGTTTGTTTGCATTCAGTCCGCTCTCATTACAGCCAAAATCTCAACCTGTCGTAATTTTTTTTTTCATAAGCATTCATTTTTTCATTTTCATCAATCTATTTTAGTTACCTTTTCACTGACTTGCTTGATTTTTTTTAGTTAAAAAAAAAATACAGATTTAAAAATTATTAGAAGTCTCAATTCACTGTAACTTTTTCAAGCAGAAGTCTCCATCACTAAACAGTTTTAATTTTCGCAAGCTAGAAGTTCTTGGCAAACAGAATCCGCCGGTTGTCTGAAGCGGTAGTATCAATTTACTACGTCAGTTTTTCGTAAGAAGAAGTCTCAATTCGCTTTTCTTTTTCTCAGTCTGTAGCAGTTTACTTTGGAACTGTAACTCAAATGCAAAAGATCCATTCCTTCTTAACACATCTGTCACAAACAAGTAGTAATTTCAATTGGCTTCCAGTTTTCCACAAGTAAAAGTTTGAACCAATGGGCCTATGTAAGTCTAAAATAGAATGAGAAAAGAAAAACCACTTGAGACTTCTGGTTCACAGTAACTTTTTGAGCAGAAGTCACAAACAGTAAAACAATTTATTACAGTTTAAAAAGTCTTTTCAATGCTTAAGAAGCATCGAAAATACTTTTAAAGGCAGTTTTTGGCAAGCAGAATCCGCTGTTTTTCCTAAGCTGTAGTATCAATTTGCTGCATCAGGTATCTCGTAAGCAGACGTCTGATTCCGCTCTCATTCCTCAGCCAGCAGAGGTCACATTCCTTCGTAACCCAACCCTTCCTTTTTCCCACTGGTAAATTTGCTGTAACAAGAAGTCTTCCTTTGCTTCCTTTGCTGTAGAAGATTTTCTTTTGCAGAAGTCCCGCTTCAAGGTCTTGGTAGATTTTTGGCAAGCAGAATCCGCTGCAACTGTTTTCTTGAGCGGAAACCACATTTTGCCGCATCAGGTTTCTCGTAAGCAAAGTATCAATACACTTAGATTTTTCTTGGAAATTTCAATAATCTGTAACTTTTCCTCACAAGCAGAAGTCTCAATCCAATTTTCTTTTCCTCAGACAGAAGAAGTCTCAATTTCATGTAACTGTTTCTAACAAGTGGAAGTCTCAATCCTCTGTAAGTTCTCATCGCAAGTTGAAGTCTCAAACCACTTCCCTTTCCTCAACCACCAGAATTCTCAATCTCATACTTTTCCTCTCAAATAAAAGTTTCAATTCGCTTTTCCCTTCTCAGACAGCAGAAGTCACTATCCCATGTAACAATATCTCATAAACAGTAGTCTCAATCCTCTGTAACTTTTCCTCACAAGCAGAATTCTCAATCCGCTTTTATTTTCTCAGCGAGCAGAAGTCACAATCCCCCGTTACTGTTTCCCACAAGCAGAAGTCTCGATCATCTATATCTTTTGTTCATTAGCGGGAGTTTCAATGCTACAAGTGGAAGTCTCGATCCACTGCAATTGTCTTTTCCATAATAAAAATGGTACGCACTTTCATTTCACGGAACCAGAAGCGATCTCCTCAATTCATTGAGCAAATATATTTCTTGCTATCTTTCATTCAGCAGAAGTCTCAACCATCTTAGTTCGTTTTTTTAGCTCAGGTCTCGATTCACTTCAACAGTGGGAGTTTTCCTTTAGCTTTCGTTCTTCCTATCAGCAAAAGGCTTCATCCGATGTAACTGTTTCTCATAGGTGAAAGAATTCAGAATCGCTTATCTGTAATTGTCTCAGCGGTTTCAACCAGTGAAGCTTTAAGTTTTTCAGGAGTAGAAGGTCGCAATTCATAATATGTTTCTTGTTCTAATCCTTTCTCACAAGCAGAAGTCTCAATCCAATTTCCTTTACTTAGACAGAAGAAGTCTCAATCCCATGTACCTGTTTTTATTTTTAATTTTTTTGTTTCGATTATAGTCGTTTTAACATCTGTATGTCATTCGCGACTTATATCAACGATGAAGTTGGCGGACAAGTCATTGAAAAATTTATCCAGTACAACTGTGATCGATAATTACTCTTGGGCTCGAACTCACGGACATCAGCTCAGAAAGCAACTGACTTGCCAACTGAGCTATATCACAAGCCCCACCTGTTTTTAACAAGCGGAAGTCTCAATCCCCTGTAACTTCTCATCGGAAGTAAAAGTTTCAAACCGCTTTCCCTCTCTCAACCACCAGAATTCACAATCCAATGTAACTGTTTCTCACAAGCAGAAAAAGTCTCTATCATCTATAACTATTTCTCACTAGTAGAAATCTCAATACGCTTATTCTTCTTAATCAGCAGAAGTCCCAATCCTCTAAAACTTTTCCTCACAAGTAGAAGTATCAATCCGCTTTTCCCTTCTCAGCCAGTAAAAATCACTCTCCCATGTAATTATTTTTCACAAACAGTAGTCTCAATCCTCTGTAAGTTTTTCTCACAAGCAGATGTCTCAATCCGCTTTTATTTTTTCAACCAGCAGAAGTCACAATCCCCCGTTACTGTTTCTCACAAACAGAAGTCTCAATCATCTATAACTTTTGTTCACAAGCGGAAGTTTCAATCCGCTGTTATTGTTTTCCGTTAGCACACGCCTTTGCGGGTTTCCACAAGTGGAAGTCTCGATCCACTATTATTGTCTTTTCCATAATAAAATGGTACCCACATTTATTTCACGCAACCAACAGCTTTCTCCTCAATTCATTGATCAAAAATATGTTATATCTGCCCACAAGCGGTAGCCTCAATCCTCTAAAACTTTTTCTCTCAAGTATAAGTCTCAATCCGCTTTTCCCTTCTCAGCCAGCAGAAGTCACAAACCCCTGTAACAATTTCTCTCAAGCAGTAGTCTCAATCCTCTTAAACGTTTCCTTACAAGCAGAATTCCCAATACTCTCTTATTTTTTAACCAGCAGAAGTCACAATCCCCCATTACTCTTTCTCACAAACAGAAGTCACAATCATCTTTTACGTTTGTTCACAAGCGGAGTTTCAATCCACTGTTATTGTTTTCTTTAACAGTGGTAGTTTTCCTTTAGCTTTCGTTCTTCCTATCAGGAAAAGAATTCATCCGATGTAACTGTTTCTCATAAGTAGAAGTTTCAATCACTTATCAGTAATTGGCTCAGAAGTCTCATACAGCTCTCATTTTTTCAACCAGTGGAGCTTTCAATCCGCTGTAAGTTTTTCAGGAGCAGAAGGTCGCAATTCAAAATTTGTTTATTATTCGAATTGTTTCTCACAGCAGAAGTCCCAATCCGCTTCTAGGTAATTTAATAAATTTCAATCTCCTCACTAGATTCTTGTTTGTAGACATCTTAAGTCCTTCTCTCAATTGTTTTAACTATAAAATAGATCTGAATCGGTTGGATAAAAAAGAATTAAAGAAAAAAGCTGGTTTTTCACGAGTCTTATTCTACAGATTTTTATAAGCAGTAGTCTCAATCCGCTTGGTTTTATTTTTTAACCAGCAGGAGACGAACCCCGCTTTCTGTTGTTTTCAAAAGTTTTTCTCAATTCGTTATTAAAGTATTTTTGACAACAGATGCATTGATACGCTTTCGTTTTGTTTCACCCAGTAAACGTCTCAATCTGCGTTGAGTATTTCAACTCTGACTTTCTCTGCAACAGCTTTGATTTTCCTCAGATTTTTTTTCTTATGATAATTGTTCTGGACTGAATTTCTCTGGTTTAAAAAAGTAACGACTGAAATATGTTTAAACATTTTGACTTTATTCCGACTAATTTTGGTTTATTTTTTTTTTGTTCAACATAAAGCTAATAATATCAAAACAAAATGCATGTCATGCACTCAGGAAACGAAAGAAGAAAAAACAGCTAAGCTATGTATCGCACTTGAACTATCATGATGAAAGTATAAAAATAACACAAACAAAATTGTTTTTGCAATTCTACATAAACATTTCCCAGCTTCGTTATCGCCGGGCCAAACGACTGATTCAACATTGTCTATATGACTTTATACCGCTAATCTGTGAAAACAAAATCACAATCATTGTGGCTCAGAATTAGCTGATAACGGTTTTGTTAGTGTCACCTACATAGGAACACCTAGGTACGGATGTTTTGCGAATGGCGACAAACGACGATGACGACTTTCATTAACTCTAAATAAACTTTCAAGCAATATTTTCCTAGCGTTTACGTGATAACGGTCGGAGCGTTGCGACCGGTGAAGGTGGGCAGTTTGGAAATTTCCAGGGCGATGTCGATCAGGGGTTTCAACATTTCGGCCGCCTGACCCAACACGTTATCGCGTTCGTACGAATCGATGTACAGCCGAACGGTGGCTCCGGAACTTCCGGTTCCGCTGAGACGCATCACCACCCGACTTCCGTCCGAGAACACAATGCGGAGACCCTGTGAGGACACAGTTAGGATATTAATTTAAAATAATTTGAGAGTTTTTAGGAGTTATTACCTGTTTAGTGGAAACGGATTTATCGATGGGGTCGTTGTAGCTAAAGTTATCTCCCAACTTTACTTTGTAGGTCTTGCCACCGGCAGAAAATTCCTTACCCACGAAACTGGGATCGGTGATGGTCTTTTCGAGGGTGGCCATCATTTCGTTGCAAGGGGCCAGATCGCATTCCTCGTAGTCGTACCGAGTGAAATAGTTTCGGCCATATCGCTTCCAGTGCTCCACGCAAATGTCCTCGACACTCTTACCAGTGTGAGCCATGACCGAGAACCAGGCTAGCACTGCCCAGATACCGTCCTTTTCTCGGATATGGTCGGAACCGGTGCCGAAACTTTCCTCGCCGCACAGACACAAGCGGCCGGCATCCATCAAATTGCCGAAATACTTCCAGCCGGTTGGTACCTCGAAGAGTTCCTTATTCAAAGCCTTGGCTACCAAATCGACAGCCGAAGCTGTTGGCATACTACGAGCCAATCCGGTGACACCGTTCTTCTTAAAGTACGGAATGCATTCGAGGTAATGAGCAATGACGGCCAACGAATCGCTCGGAGTTACGAAAAAGGCATTGCGACCAATGATCATGTTACGATCGCCATCTCCATCGAAGGCTGCGCCAATATCGTAATCGCCCTTCCTAACGGCATCAACCAAATCCTTAGCATAGGTGAGATTGGGATCCGGATGGAGACCTCCGAAATCTGGCAGTGGAGTCGTATGAACCACACCATCCTTAGAGGCACCCAAACAATTGACGAAAATTTCGTTAACATAACTTCCAGTAACTCCGTTCATAGAATCAATCCTCATCTTCAAGGCCTGGCCACCCCGAGACTTTCCGCTCACGAAATCCTTCAACTTATCGAAATCGAAAATTTCCTTCATCAATCGAACATAATCAGCCACCGAGTCAATCACCTCGACGACAAAAGGTTTACCGTTGACTTCGAAGTTGCTAACTCCAACCTTCGTCACATCAATGGCCAAACCCTCGGCAATTTTGTATTCTTTGATCTGACCCGACAAAGCGTAAATCTTATTGGTAAACTGATCCGGTGCCGGTCCTCCGTTCTCGCAGTTGAACTTGATACCGAAATCATTCTCGGGACCACCAGGATTATGCGAAGCCGTCAGCACAATCCCTCCCAGAGCCTTATGCCTCCGAATCAAACTCGAAACAGCTGGGGTAGACAAAATTCCATTCTGCCCTGCCAAAATCCTCGCGACCCCATTGGCAGCACAAATCCTTACGATCAACTCACAGGCCTCCCGACAAAAATACCGCCCATCTCCACCCACCACCAATGTTGACCCGGCCAGAGCCGACCCATTCGCATCCAGGATACATTGTACGAAGTTCTCGGTGTAGTTCTTCTCCGTGAACACTTTAACCTGTGACACGAACCAAAAAAAAGCGTATAAGACAGAATTAGACTTAATAACATTGTTTTCAACTCAAAGGTGTGGATTTCTATTACCTTTTTACGAAGTCCACTGGTACCCGGTTTTTGGCCCTCGAACGGTGTGGTGACTACGGTTGCAATCGTGATAGCCATTTTCAACCCTGCTTGTTAGTGTTTCCCGTGGGTCAATTTGAGGTCAGCGGTTGCACCCAGTTGCAGTCTTCTAGAGAGGAAATTTGTACTTTTGAGCACTGGAACCCAAACGATGTTTCGACTTTCGTTCTTGGTCACAGTCAGTAGCTGAATGATGTTGCTTTTGCTGGTAACGATTTAAATTTTTCTCTACTATGAAAGTCGCTTCAAGGTCGTTCACACAGCCAGTGATATGGGCTAGGCGGTAGAATCCTGTGAGATGTTGCTACCGGAAATTACGGTTTGGTGATTTGCTTTATTTTTTATGTTAATCTGATGAGAATGTATCATGTGTAAGAAACATTTTTGTACATTTTTCAATTTGTACGTCATATTGCAAATTAAAATTTGAATGAGATGCTTAATCCATTATATTGGAGCCCAAGCTATGGACGTCCCATTAGTGTTATCATTTTCCCCGCAGGGCTGTGTTGAGATTTGAAAATTTTCTCGATTTTGATAAGGGTAGGCGTAATTGAAAAATGCACGTCTTTTTTGCCGTTTTGCCAATTTTTCTTAACACGTTAATTTTCTTTATTTGTAAGATTTTTTGAACTTGGAAAAAACCCGTAAATTTTACAAATTATATCTGTACATTTTTTGAATTGTATAGATCAGTTTATGTTCTAAACTTTTCCAATTTTATAAAACAAAATTTATAAAAAAGTTAATCTTATTTTTTTTGTTTCGTTTGTTTTTGTTTATTTTTCTCCCATTTTGTTTAGTTTGGTTTGGTCTTATTTATATCTTGTTTTATTTTGTTTGAACTTTCTCGAGTTCAAGTGCATCTCTCAAATTTATGATATTTACCTTCAAAAGTTTGTTTTTTATTATGTTCCATCTTGTTTTATTTTCATTACACGCAGAAAAATATATTTTAGGAATAATAAAATTTTGGAGGAAAATAATAAAAATTTTGGTTGGGAAAAAGCACAAATATAAACTCGGTTATTTTGATAAGAAAGTGTAGTTGAAATTCAAGCATCTGTTTTTGTAAAATTCATATACACCCTTTTTGAAAATGAATCGTATTTGTTTTCAAAACAACAAAATTTTTGTGAAAAAAAATATTGAAAAAATGGTTTAAATCTAAGAAGTTTGATTGATTCCAAATAACAAAACGTTTTGGAATTGCAACAATTCAATTTTAAAAATCAAAATAAAATTAATAAAATTAATTGATTTTGATTTTTCATGGATTTCTTGCATTTATAAATCATACACATAATTAATTTTATTCAGTTTTTATTCATAATTTTGTTATGTTCACCTTTTTGTCAAGTATTTTTTGGATTCCGCCACAACCAACCGAATTCGGCCCGCTTAAGCCCGTAGTAATCGAAGCACCAGAGCCTGTCGTCTTTTAGATATCGCTCCATGTTCGGATGTCCGGACGTTGATTTAAATTGGTGTTTCGACGTCTTCTCCCTATGCCCGGTTGAGCGCGAATGCAAAGGTCTGATACATGACATCTGAAATGTCCGCAAGCAGAGAGAAGAAAAAGTGAAGTTAGTTCATTGATATTAGACTTTGCCAAATTTTGAGTCACACAAAAATATCCGGCTAATTGTCATACGTATTCAAACAGGACGGACAGTTAAAAAATAGCTGAAAACTTACTCTATAGCTCCAGCAGGACACGGGCCAGGCGCACGGCACGGATGACCGAACAAATTTCGGAATCCGAAAAAAAATAGTCTTCCTTGGTGGCGTTGCGCAACTTCTTCGTGCGGAACAAGAACTTAATCGGCTTAGATAGCCACTCCATGGATCTTGTTCTACGGCGACTCCTCATCAGCCGTCGGGTTCAGCTAATTCCTTGTACAAAGCAGCACCCTGAGGAAAAATAAAATAAACAAAATTGATAAATTTAGCATATTATTTACAATTTTTTAATGCTTAGTTTTTTTTTATTTTTGGGCTTACCTACCCGGAAGACAATTCCTGATTCGTGGTCCATTTAATATATGGTATCCCGGCCGGAATGATCCGGGAAACCGGGAAAACAGTTGCGCTTCCTCCAACCTTTGCTGCATTTCTTCAAGTTTTTTTTTTTCTTTTTTTGACTCATTGACACGTTAAACTAATTAAACTTATTTTTGGTTCAAAAACAATCCAATTATAAACTTGAAAACAACCAAAAAATATTTTAAAATAAATCGATACCCGCTATATACACGGCGTATTGGCTTTGATTATTTTATAAAAATTACAAAATGTTGGATTTAGTTTTGGATCAAATTGTATATCAGAACTACACATTAAATGTGCATTGCTAAAACAAAATTGAATAACAAAACGTTTTGTTATATCAACTCCCCTTCCTTTTTCTGCGTGTAGCCGTATTTTATTTTCCTCATATTCTTTAAACTTACTTGTTCGATTCTTTTGAACTTAGTGTTATTTTGTTTCTTTTCCTTGTTTGATCTTGTTCTACATTTATTTTGTTTTTAAGAGAAACTTTTATTTTTTTTATTTATTTATTTTTTTGTTATTTCTTTATTCGAAACGGCTTATACCTGTTTTGTGTATGAACACATCATTTGGCAATTAATGTTAAAATAATTTAAAATTTTAAATTAAGGAAACTGTTGAATCTTTCATTTTTATTTAGTACATATTGCAGCATTTACCTCGAGGTAGGGATCCTATTAGAGCTATTTTTGAATTTGCTGAAGAAAACGAATTGCACATAGAGAAAAAAGAACGAAAATAACGTGACAAGACTTATGATTTTAAAAAACGAACACACACATATAAGATCTCAGTGAAACTTTGTTTATTTGAAGAGATATAATTTACTTAATTCTAAGGCGTAGATACACCTTTCAAGGATAATGATGGCGAGCATCTCACAAATGCTGAAACCACCAGTCCTTAGAAAGAGTACTCTATGTGTGCCGTGGCCGAGATTCGATCTCATGACCTCTGGCTTAAAAGACTTGAACGCTATCCTCTAGGCCACGGTCGACGGCTTTTAGAATAAACTTTTGAATGGCACTTCAGAACATTGTGTAAGTGGACCTTTTTACTCTCATAAGTGTTTTTTAAAAGCTTTGAAATTTCAAAGTTGCAACTTTACAAAGGAAATTATCAGAGATTGAGTATTTTTGGTTCCAGACTTTAATGCTGCCATAGTGGCCACACTTTCAGGGTGGCGGTAATCGCATTCGTGGGGAGGTGTAGTCGATCTAGTGGATCTCACTAACACACACCCACTTTTTTCCGAAAAGCCGACCGTTTTTGACAGCTTTCTTACACGTATTTTGGCTCGGCTGCGATGTTGGACTTTGCCAGTGTGCTGAGCTGACAATCTGCTGCTGCTTTCATTTCATTCCACGGCGTTTTTTCACGGTACACGTTCGATTTCTTCCCCAGTGACTGTGGTGATAGTTTCAATAAATTCTGTGAATTCATTCCTTCAACTTCAAGGATTAGAAGCTAACCATACGCGTAAGTATCTGCTAAACTGAAATTCATTCAAATATGTGGTTTTAATGGGGATTTTGTAAAGGATAGCTTCCCTCTAAATCGTCCACGTCGCTTACTTTCGATTTTTCCCTTTCCCAGACAAAAGCAAAGAATTAAAGATGAAAAACTTTGTGTACGCCGTCGTGTTGGGTCTGTGCGCCCTGAGCCAGCTGGGAGTTGCCAACGAGGACAGCTCGGCCCGGTTACTGGTCTCGAAGCAGATCCTGAACAAATATCTGGTCGAAAATCGAGACATCATCGTCAAGTACACCCTGTACAATGTCGGATCCGGGGCAGCCTCCAACGTGCAGCTGGGTAAGTCTGAGAAAGTTTTATTGAGAAATTAGTTTTGTATTTTTCAAATTTTCCTAAAAGTTAAGTTTTATTTTTTTTCTCGAGGGATTTTAAGCATCTTTATGGCTTATTCATCCCGTAAGCTAAGTTTTAGAATATCGGGTTACAACAAAATTTATAGATTTTTTAAAATTCAGTATTCATTAACAGATTCAGAATCATAATGCCAAAATTTCAGTTCCAGAATAAGACGTCCGATCATTCAGAAACTATTAAAAATTGAAAGTCGTAATAGGTTTTAGAAATTTAAATTTGTATGCAAGCTTGTTTAAAAAAAAATCAAAAAAATAAAATGTAATAGTAATTTTTCTAAGTAGCGTAATAATATAAAAAAAGATTTGAATTATCTTGAAGTGAGACATCAGAATAATTATTAAGATCGCAATCCAGAGTCTAGGACTTACCAGAAACGACAGTATGAACAGTAAGAACTTCGTATATTCAGTCAAAAAAAATTCCATCATGTTTTTCGCAATACACAAAATTTAAAAATAAACATGGATATAATAATAAATCTTATCTATTTCATCATTCTATTTTATTGCTCCACATCTCCAGTTGACAACGGATTCCACCCGGAGGCTTTCACCGTGGTCGGAGGAAAACTGTCGGCTACCATCGATCGCATTGCTCCGCAAACCAACGTCACCCACATCGCCGTGGTGCGACCAAAGGCCTACGGATACTTCAACTTCACCGCCGCCGAGGTCAACTACAAGCCAACGGAGGAAGCCGTTGATCTGCAGGTCGCCGTCAGCTCCGAACCCGGTGAGGGAGCCATCGTTGCCGAGGCCCAGTTCAACAAGCAGTTCTCGTCCCACTATCTGGACTGGTTCGCCTTCGCTATCATGATCCTGCCCTCGCTCGCTATCCCCTACGCGCTGTGGTTCAACTCCAAGACCAAGTACGAGCTGCTGAGCAAGCCGGCCAAGAAGGCTAACTAATGTAAACATCATTTTCGCGGCAGCGCCGTTGCGGCAACTCATTCGAGGGAGGTGTTCGAACAAGATCCAGGAGCTTTTCCAATAATCGATCTGGAGGTAGATTTTTCCTACCTTCAAGCGGTAGACCATCATTGGCATGTGTCGGAGGAGAGAGCCCTTTTTGTTTTGAGAAAGACTTATTCATTAATCGTAAGCAGTTGAGAGTTTCGTTCATTTACCTAGTTTCTCATCACTAACAGGATTCAGTTTTCTGTTGTCTTATTTTTAAATAGTAACGAAATCATTCATATCCATTAGTGAG
Source organism: Uranotaenia lowii (assembly GCF_029784155.1). Lineage (NCBI taxonomy): Eukaryota > Metazoa > Arthropoda > Insecta > Diptera > Culicidae > Uranotaenia > Uranotaenia lowii. The sequence goes on along the minus strand of NC_073693.1, from coordinate 98,400,860 downwards.
CGCCCGGGAGTGAAAACTCGTAAAGAAAGAGCAGTTTTGTAATGCATTTTTTTCTGTACAATTCGAGGAGGCAGTGATAAGGTTTGTTTTGCAACATAATTTGTGCAAAGTTGAATAAAATGAGATTGATTGTAATACCAAAGTTCTTCGATGATTCTACGATATGAAAATCCTTGCGGTCATTTTTAACATCTGGTCTAAATCTTGTTCTTGGCATTAAATATATGTTATACTGGATTGTATACCGATTGGAATAAAGCCGTTTGGCATAAAAGTCGTTTGGCATAACGGTCGTTTGGGAATAAATAATGCATTTACTTTTGGCATGTGGCATGCGGACCGAACAGGGGGCTTGTCCCTAGTTTTGGATAAACCTAGAAACACGGGGCCTGAATAACACTGGAAAGACGGGACTGTCCTAAAATTATAGATAAAAACTTCGAGGAAACCTCCTCACGTTTCGCGTTGGAACTAAAATTATGGGGATTGGGGATTGTCCCTAGCTTTGGGTAAACCTAGACCATCCTAAAATAATGCATCAAAATTTCGAAGAAGCCTCCTCACGCGTTCGAACTAAAATGATGTAGGTATGGTCCTTACGCTTCGCGTTACGGACCGAGCTAGGGGATTGTCCCTAGCTTTGGGCAAATCTAGAAACACGGCGGCTTCCTAGGGCTTTGAATAAACCTAGAAAGATGGGGCCGACCTAAAACAGTCTAGAAGGGTTGAAAGAACGGGTCCGGGTGGATGCTTCGTATTGATAGGGAAGGGAGACGTGAAGATTTAAAATAGAGAGGAGGAAGACGTGAAAAATGAGCAATGAAACGTGAGACATGAATAGTGAGAAGTTAGAAGTATGAGAAGAGAAACGGGTGAAATGTAAGAAGTGAGACGTAAGAAAAAAGACGTGAGATGTAAGAAGTGAGACGTGTCTCCTGTCTCAAGACTTCAGTCTCAAGTCACACTATTTTGAGAGAAAAAAACTACAACGAAATAAGTAGCAAATATCATTTGAATACTTAAGACGTAGATAAAAACGGTTAAAAATGCATTTTGAAATTTTTGGCCGAAAGCTGAAAATTTTTAACAGTAGGGGCATAATGTGTCAAAACGCAACGTTCATGGTAATCTACGAACTCCCTGGGTTACTAGAGAACTGCGGCGACAGAAAACTGCTTAAAAGTGCGCTCTCCGAAACTACAATAAGCACAAGTGCCTCAACACGATAGATTAATTTTGCAAACTGAACTCTGCTTATAAGAAAGCCAGCAAACGTTGCTACCTAGCATATCTGAACCGGTTACGACGAACCGATTTCAAGAGCAGTCCGAAGTCGTTCTGGATGTATGTCAAAAGCCAGCGAAAAGAATCCGGACTCCCGGACTTTCACAAGCGGGTCCATTTCTGCAGAACAACTGACCAGGGCTGTTGTCTCACCTCTAGGCTCTTCAATAAATGGTATTCTCGTCGATAATGCAGCTATCTTAAAAGCAACCGCCAAACTCTAAAACTCTACTTCTAGCTGGAATACCAGCTACATTTTTGAAACGGTTTATGCCTCATCAGCTAACACCTATCAGGCATATCTTTCAAGCATCACTGTACGGCGCAATCTTCCCCGGTTTGTGGAAAGATGCATGTATGTTTCCTGTTTACAAAAAGGGAGATTAGAAAGATATTAAGATTTACCGTGGTATCCCAGCTCTGTAGGGGCCGTTCACTAATTACGTAAGCACGATTTTGAAAATTTTCAACCCTCCCTCCCCCCCCGGTAAGAAAAAGTAAGATTTTTCGAAACCCCCCCTCCCCCCCTAGTAAGATCTTACGTTTTTAATTCTATAAGAAATCGACACGTTTTTCCAAAAACCATGCTTCAAAGCAGAGCACTTTTTAAGTAAAACTTAATAATTTCATTTCAAAAGTATAATTTATACAAAACAACAGATGAAATGTCTTAAACGATTATTGTAAACATTAAGTTTTAAGGACATAGCATGTTCGGGGTTACAATAATCTTCAATAAATTTCCTCAATCGAATAAACATTATACAATCTAAATTCCGATTTAAAAACAAGTGAGAGATCAGGTTAGCACAAGGTACCATAAAAAATGTTTGGTTTTGAACTAAAAATCATAAAAATCTTTAAAAAAATATTAATCTATGCTACTAGAATTGGTGCGAAAATGTTTAAAGACAATTACGTTGTGTATTAACCTAAAAGCTGAGATTCACTTCTGCGATATTCGATAAAGTTTTACGATTTTTTTTCGTAATTAGTTTGTAAAATTTAGAGTTGGTAGTGGCTTGGTTGGTATCACTGAAAAAACTGTCTAGAAATTTATTATTTAAAAGCCCCCATATCGATTTTTAAAGACTTCTACTTGATGAAGTCATTTTCGAAATAAAATGTTTTCAAATCGTGGTGTCAGAACGCACCAATTCTCTTTTTGTTTCTTCTAATTTCTTTTTTTTTTTTTTTTTTTTTTTTAATGGGTTTATAAGCTACCTGGCTGACCCGGAAAGGAAAAACAGAACGGGGGACAGAAGAGGAAACTTTACACGAGAATAGCATAGCTTAGAACAGGATAGCGGCAACAGAGCCCGAGAGTTCTGAAGCACCAGAGGGAGGAAGCGTTAAGATAGTGCTCGACGGACTGGGACAGATGGGCCCTACATGAACTTCGAGTTAACCCAACCTCCAATTCAACCGAGCAGTAACTGTATGATAACATACGCCAAAGTCTCGATATCATTGTCAGAAGGGTTCACTATCTTACCGTAGTTGAATTTTCCCTACCTGTCACCTAACCTTACTCGTTTCAATAAATTTGAATTTTTGATTGTTTTTACTCGAGATTAACATATATAAGTTAATAAAAATATTTTCAAATATGTCAATGTTAATAGATCCAGAACAAATGCTTGAAAACTCGGTAATTATACAAAAAACTAGAATGACAAGAAACAGAACTAATATCAGAATTTGTCTATCTGAATCTGAAGCGTAATAATTACACAAATAGTAGTACAGAACACAAAAAGTAATTATACAGAGTTGTGAGAAATAAAAAAAAAAACAAAAAAACAAAAAAAAAATTATCAAAATGACTGTTATAACACTTATCAACAGTACTGACTGTACATAAAACGCATCATCTGTTAATTGTGATGTTTCCACTAAGGAATACTACCCTTGTTTAGCAGAAAGGAGAGCAAGTGTTACATTTTCCATTCATTTTATGATCATGGCTCATTAAAAATGGACACATCTGAACCTACAAAATTTAAACTAATAAAAAATGTTCAGCACTTTTTCTTTTATAGATCTTAATATAAAACCACGTTCAATAAGATTGTGAGTAACTACCCTGTTAGGAAAATGATAGATTTATCCATCATTTTCACCATCATACACACTGCTGCCTTTGTGAAGTTGATTTTTGTTGATATTCTTTTCAGTAAGACTAAAAAATAATAATAATAATTAGAGAACACTCACCTGCGAAGAAGCTGTTCAACGTGTCTTACCGTATGCTTTGCTAAAAGCCTGTTTTAGAAATATTTTTGTTTTATAGAGAACTTCTTTGAAAATAAAGGACCTGAAATATAATTTAACGAAAGACAAACTACAGAAAAAAGTACCTATTACAACGAAAAAGATTTTTTCAGGAAACAGCCCAAACAGCATTCTCATCCAATGAGCCTCTAGATCTTGTAAAATGCTTGATTTAAGAATAAGCCTCCGAAATTCATAAACCGCAAATGCACACTTACTAGAGCATTGGGGAGACGAATACCATTGTACATCTATTCAATTTCTATCTACCATATCAGTACCTAATTGTTAACGTTCTCATTCAACTAATTATGGTATCTACTATTAAATCACCCACCTATCCAGTATCCTAAATAGACTATCCTAAAAGATTGATTACAGTTGTCTATCTTTCACAATACTATCTGTTCTAACCTAACTTGCGCATGGTGGTCAACAAGTGGAAATATCAACTTATAAACATCTAATTGTGATATTTCCACTGCGCAATGCTCTTTTTGTCCGATGGAAGGGAGGGCAAGTGTTTCAACTCCCATTCACCTTATCAACATGGATCATCAAAGGAAAAATTATACATCATTATAATTTTTAAACCACTTTTAAATTAAGTTTCTATGATCTCATATCGAATAAGGTTATGTGCTACCGCCCTGTCAGGTTCATGTTAGTTTTTGAGCTTGTTTCCAAACCATGAACTTCCATAAACACAAGAAAGCACAACATCGCCGTGACCCAATAGAGCCTAGGGTACGGAATTCTCTTTTTGTTTCTTCTAATTTCTCAATTAAAAAAATTGTTATGATGAAAAGCGAATAGCGACGATCTTTTAAAATAATGTGATTCAGTGTTTTTGGTGACATGTTTGTTTGAATTGGTTCTCTATTAATTTTATAGAATCAACAACTTTTTTTTAAATTTTTAAACAGATTAAAGGATTAATAACATAACATAAAAAATTACCAACCAATAGGTAGTGAGAAATAAAAATAAAATCTGAGTAACATGGTTTCGTATGGCTATGACGAATTATCAATGTAACATTCCTTACGTAAGATTTTTGGAAACCCCCCCTACCCCCCTAGTAAGAGATCGTAAGGAAATGTGAAAGCCCCCCACCCCCCCTATGTGCTTACGTAATTAGTGAACGGCCCCGTATGCTATTGCAAAACTGTTTGAGCTGGTTGTGTTGGATCCCATTTTTTCATTCTGCAAGCACCACTTTTCAAACGATCAGCACGGTTTCATGCCTAAACGATCAACTATCACAAATTTACTGACATTCACATCTTTTGTACAAGAAAGCTATGCCATGAAGATCCAAAGCAATGCTATTTATACAGATTTGTCTGCTGCATTTGATAAAGTGAACCACGAGATTGCTCTCGCTAAGCTAGGTCGCTTGGGCTTCTGTGGATCTTTACTGGAGTGGTTTCGGAGTTACTTAACGGGACGAAAGTTGTCCGTTCATACTGGAAAATCCTTCTAGAGACAGTTTCTCGACTCTTCCGGAGTGCCGCAAGGAAGCCATTTAGGACCAATAATTTTCGGCATCTATTTTAATGATGTTCTCTCGCTTTTTGATGGCCCGAAACTCGCTTATGCCGATGATTTGAAACTTGTAGACAAAGCCTCCAGAAATCTTGGTTTCTTTTTCGCGTGGCTAAGGAATTTAGAGATGTGTACTGCTCAAAAAGCTTATTTTGTAGCCTAGTCCGTTCTGTTCTTGAATATGCTTCTGCTGTCTGGTGCTCTTTCTACCACAATGGAGTTGAACGAATCGAGGCTATTCAGCGGCGCTTCATGCGATATGCCCTTCGACACTTGAACTGGCCAGATCCTTTTCGTTTGCCCAGTTATGAGAATCGTTGCAGCCTGAGAGACTTAGACACACTTCAAGTCCGAAGAAACGCTACACGTGCTTTGGTCGTTGCGGATCTTCTCACATCGAAGATTGACTGTCCCGTGCTGCTGGAAGCTATTCCCCTCAACGTGCGACCGCGAGGATTGAGAAACCAGAATCTGCAACTCCACGTTCCCGTTCGGCTGGGTAACTATGGGGCTAGAAGTTGGTCACTTTTTAGTAACTTTGTTACTTTTTTCAGGCTGGTCACTCAGAAGTTACTTTTTTTGAAATTTGGTCCTTAAAGTCACTATTTTGTAAATAATTTCCTTACAACTGAGCCTATTTTTTAAACTTTTTCTACTCATTAAAAACGTTAAAAACGTTGGTGGTATGTATTCATTATTTTATTATTAGGTTATTCGTTTATTATTTGACGGATTCTTTTTCATTCCTTTCGAGTCCTGTGGGGAATTCACAAGATCTAAATTGAGAGAATGGCTCGGATTCAGTAAGGAAGATTATTGTTTTGTTTTGCTTTGATATATCGCTTACACTTAAACATTATATATTATATTGATGACAATTGGAATTTAAACAAAAATAGTTTTTCGCCTAAAAAATATTTAGTTTTTTGTTTATTTGTGACACTTTTTACCAACGTTTTGGCATTCGTGTCAAGAAAAAAATTTCCTGACGTGACACTATTACAACATGTTTAACCAAGATTTGAAGTGTTATGACTTTTAAAGCTTGAATTTGTTAAAAATAATTCTCAACTTAATTTAAAAAAAATCAATCAAAATCTGTACAGTGCACTAAATCACATGGCAGGAAACATTCCATGCTTTCAATGCTCTTGGTTGTATTAAATATTCCAATAGGTGTTTCTTGAATGGATACAATATTTCTGAGGTGTTTCTTGGATCTGTTAATTTTTTAAAGAAATTGTCGTGTTGAATCATTTATGAATATTTTTTTTTAAATTTCTTTTTGAACATCATTTTTTTTTCTAGTAAATCTTTGTAATAATTGATATGTGGATCATGCAATAAAGTCTGCAGTGAATGCAGTGCTCTTAGGAAATGTTCCGTTTTTATAAGTAAATTCTCTTTAAGTTAGTTTTAAATTAAAAAAAAAATATATTCTACCTTGAAGATTAATCTCGTAAAAAAAATATTTAGCCTTTTTTGGGTTATTATCATCTTAAGTAATTTTTTTCGCTAAGCTTCTTTAAGTCATTGTCAATCTTCTGTCAACATTATGTCCTTTATCTTTTTTCAAACCTCTATCATTTTTTTGTCACTGTTTCATGAGGTCCTCCCAATTTTTAATTTCATGACTCTTTCATGAAATGAAATTTCTATAAATGTAAATCTTAACTAAATTTCAAGTAAATTCTTTAAACTTGTCGGGCTACACCCAAAATAATATAGAAATTAAATGTACGGTATTTTTCACGTAAACTAAGCTTTTGATGCATCACATCGATTCTACGTGTGCTTTGTAGTAGCTGCTGTGTTTATATATAACTGACACATTAATTTCACGTTAAATCTAAGTGAATGAATTGAAATCAGGTTTTTGCCGTTTTTCATGCCTGTTGTAGTAAATTCTTATTGGAAATGAAATAGTTAATTAGCCAACTTGATATTTGTTGTAAAAAAGCGGCAGCGGATAATCGAAAGAAGTCGGAGGACAAGCAGTATCGACATTCGGATGTGGAGCTGGCTGGCGAATACTAAATCTGGTAAATTTAATTGGTTTTGGATCGATAGCTGAATCTCATCGTAAACTTCTTATTTTTTTCTAGGAGAGAAATCTTAGAAAAAGAAGTAGCATGATTGAAAACGGATAGACGATTCCAGTCTGGAAGATTACGAAGATGGCTGCGATGAATGCAGTTAAACGGCACCGGATGGAATTTCATCTTGCCGGGTACCCCCCAGCCAGGCAATTACCGGAACCAATATGGGTTATGACCATTTATGACAACAAAAAACGATCACATCAGCCTTACAAGGTAAACTATTTATTATTTGAATAAATGTATTTTCATTATCAATTATTTTTCAATTTCCACAGGATTCTACAAAACTCGTCAGCAAGAGATCCCGGAAATGTTTTTTTTTTTCAACAAATAAAGTTTAATGACAGTGAACGTGTGCGACGATGTGACGACAGTGACCAAGAGTTAAAATAAATTTTATTTAATTAAATTTTATTTATATTGTTTTCATTTTTATTTACCGTTATTGAAAACGAATAAAAATAATAGGAAAGATCAAAATATCATTCATATACTAAACACATTTCTCGCAGCTTTCATCATCACATCGCGTTGAACTCACTAAATATTCACGTAAGTTGTACGTGATGTTCAATAAGCGAAAATTCCTATTAGGGAAGCGTTTACTTATTTTATTCGTACAATTTACGTGAAAATCAATTGGATAAAAATTATGTAGTTGTATTCACGTAGCAGCTACGTGCAGATTATTTTGGGTGTAAGTTGTCTCCCTCCCATTGTTTCTTTAGAACTTTAGGATTCTGCGGTCGCTATTCTTAAATTATCTAAGCTCATTTAAAATGTTCCTCTTTTGTCCAACATATTGCTTTACTACAAGCGAGGCCAACAGCCTTCCAAAAAACGTTTTTCAATTAACAGAATTGTCTTTAAAGCGTTTTATTTCAGTTTTTAATGTCATTTTTTAGTTAGTTTTCGTTTTGATCTGGTCACTAATTTTACCCTAATTTCACTTCAAAGTAACTACTTTGCCCTACTTTTTTACCGCATGGTCGCTTCTAGCCCTGAAACTATTGGGCTAACAGGCATCCTGAAAACCTTCAACCGGAGTACTTTGACTTTGGCGTTCCCAGAAATGTTTTCCTTATTTAGAACCATATTGAAGAAGTCTAGAGAAACGTAACCTATAATTTATCCTATATTTGATCCGTTGATTTTTATACAATAAACAATAATGAGAACCCCCACTGGGGCAGTATAAGTAAGTTAAGTACCATTGATCGGGGCACTATGAGCATTTACTGCAGTAAAATCTAGCAGTGAATTCAACTTGATGAAGTCAACTGAATTATAGAGCTACAGCTTGACTATATAGTTTCATCTGATGATTTGGTCTATTGGTAAGGTTTTTGAGAGATAATCAGAAGACTCGAGTTCGATTCTTGGAAGCGATTTTTTTTCATTTACCGTTCATGATCGATGTATTTCGCACTAAACGGTGAGTCGTAGATCGATAAAACAAAGCAATAACAGTAAAATGTATGTGTGTTTGAAGAATACAAACAATTCACACACATTCATACATCTCCAATGCTCTCAACAAAAAAAGCTCAAATCTGATAAAAAAAATCTTAAAAGCAAGATTCACTATCACTCCGCAAATAGCTGTGAAATACAATAATCAAAATAATCGATTATGAATGGTAAATGAAAAAAAATTGACTTCGACATCTTTTCAAAGGGCCAAACCGTCAGATGAAACTAGTAAAGCTGTCTGTAGCTCTTTAATTCAGTTGACTTAACTTACTTACTTACTTAATGGTCCCGCGCCGATCCTCCGGTGCATAGGGCCGTGGTAAAAGACCTCCACTGTTGACGATCCGGAGCCAGCGTCTTCACCTGGTCCCAGTCAAGACTCTCGTCGACAGTTCGAATTTCAGCGGCTAGGCTTCGCCGCCACGAGTTTCTGGGTCTGCCTCTTCTTCGATGTCCTTCTGGATTCCAATCTAGCGCCTCTCTGCAAATCTCGTTTTCGTCTTTTCGCAGCGTGTGCCCAATCCATCTCCATTTACGTTCCCGAATCTCGATTTCTAGCGCCCTTTGATGACACCGGCGATGTAGTTCCTCATTCGAGATCCAGTTGCCAGGCCACCAAGCGCGGATGATATTCCGCAGGCAGCGGTTTACAAAAACTTGCAGTTTTCGCGTCGTCACCGCATATGTGCACCAAGTTTCGCACCCGTACAGCAATACGGATTTGACGTTTGAGTTGAAGATTCGAATTTTCGTTCGTAGAGAGATCTGGCGTGACCGCCAGATGTTTCGGAGACTCGCAAATGCAAAACGGGCCTTTCTGATCCGGGTTTCGATGTCTTTCCTGGTACCACCATCAGGCGTTATCTGGCTACCCAGATACTGGAAGCACTCCACTTTCTCAACTTGTTGCCCAGCTATCATGAAACTGGAGGGATTTCCTGTGTTGATCTCCATCGACTTGGTCTTTCCGACATTGACTTTGAGACCTGCTGTCTTGGAACTTTCGGTGAGGTCGTCGAGTTTGCTCTGCATGTCCGGTTGTGTTTGGGCGAGCAAAACAATATCGTCAGCCAGGTCAAGGTCGTTAAGTTGCTCCATTGTTGAAGAATTCCACGGCAATCCTCGATTCGGTGCACAGTCGATCGATCCAGTCAGAATCTGTAAGCGTTGCTAGTCAGTCGAAGGAGGCCGCGGTGATCTTGTTGTAGTTGAATTAAATAAATGTTGCAGTGTTGTTTGTGGGGGTTAAGGGGTTCTCTTGGGTGGAGCAGTTCACCAAGCCACGCTAACCAGGCGAATGACCGAGCGAAAGATGGTCGTTCAATAACCCACCACCAGAGCGCAGTGCAGAGATGTGAGTCGTTGTCTTCGAGTGAAGAGGCGAAGCGTGCGATAGGGCGAGGCGAAAACGAGCGCGGGACGGGGGCAATGAACGGCAATGGGGTCAGAGCAGGTCGTAAAATAAATGACGATTTTACTCAGCCATTAGTTCGCGAACGCATCATAGCGATCCCAAAATTTCAACGATCGTTTGCCAAAGTTTGGTGCTTTGTTCCATCCATCTAAACGGAACAGGAATCATCGCCATTGAAGGATTCCATAAAAAGGAAAATCCAGTCTTAAGCTGGAATAGATTGGAACTCCAGGACCCCGCTGTTTCGGTTTGATTTTAAATCAACCCAACCCCGAGAGCGCCACAGCGCTCTACGACTTTAACCGACAACCACACCCGTCGGTGTTACTCATTTCGGTGCCTGGTTCAGCACCCAAGGTGGGGCCAGGTACGACGTCGCCACGCGCTTCGTTCATCATTGAAGGACCTAGTGCGCCACCGATAACATCGACAGACCGCCGCCGGTGCTACTTACCCTCGTACCTGATTCAGCACCCAAGGTGGGGTCAGGTACTCAGCATCCACGCCGCTTGCTTGCCGCCAAGGGACTATCAGTGCCCGGTTCAGCACCCGAGGTGGGACCGGGTACAGCAACACGACCAGCGAGAGCCAGCCAGCCCAAAGCCGACTTCATCGAACCCGACCTCGACGTCAAGGGAGAAAACGGAAAACTTGCCAGTGGAAACAAGGTCTAGTTTAAGAAAGTGGTGGGTGATCAAAAAACTGCAGCAAATTAAACGGTACCTAAACTTGATCCGAGGAGTTTTTCTTAGCTCTCCCGAACTTCCCTGCAACTTATTTTTGTGTAAGCTTGCCGACCCTAGGGATTATTAGGGGTTCATCGCAAAGCTGCCGATTGGCTAACAGCCAGTCTTACAAATCTCATCCATAACGATTAGAAAAAGTAGCGGTGATAAGATACATCCTTGTCTCACTGCAGCAGTTACCGGGATTGGTTCGGACAAGACACCGTCGTGCAAGACCTTGCACGAAAATGCCTCGTATTATGCTTCGATGAGATGGACTAGTTTCTCTGGGACCCCTCGTCGCCTTAGAGCCGCCCAGATGTTTTCATGGTTAAGTCGGTCGAATGCTTTTTCGAAATCAACAAACACCAGCAGAAGAGAGTCCTGGAATGCGTTGATTTGTTCCAGTATGATTCGTAGCGTTGTGATGTGGTCCACACATGATCGTCCGGATCGGAATCCAGCTTGTTGCCTTCGGAGTGTAGCGTGAATTTTCTCCTGGATCCTGTTCAGGATCACTTTGCAGAGTACTTTGAGGGTTGTACAGATCAACGTTATGCCTCGCCAGTTACCGCACTCTGTCAGGTCTCCTTTCTTCGGGACCTTTACGAGGATACCCTGCATCCAATCGGGCGGGAATGTTGCAGTATCCCAGATGTCAGCGAAAAGACGATGCAACATTTGTGCTGACAGGGCAGGGTCGGCTTTCAGCATTTCAGCAGGGATGCAATCGATCCCAGGTGCTTTGTTGGATTTCATGTTTTAGATTGCCGCTTCTATTTCAACCAGCGAAGGCGCTTCCGAGTTGACGCCATTTATGCGACTTACTGTTGGCGCTTCGAGCTGCGGATTCTGTTGGCCATCGCTATTCGTGACTCGGAAGAGTTGTTCGAAGTGCTCAGTCAATCGTTTGAGCTGATCTGTTCGATCGGTCAATAACTGACCTGCTCGGTCTTTCAGCGGCATTCTTGAATTAGTCCTAGCACCACATAAAGTAATCGGATATCTCCAGATATCTCCATTGGCGGCGGCTCTTTCTCCCTCTTCGGCTAGGGAGTTTGTCCAGGCTCTCTTGTCTCGTCTACAAGCTCGTTTAACGGGCAGCTGCTTTGGCTGACCCGGTACATGCCTGCTCAATTCCGACTTTCGCCTTTCTCCGATCATCGACCATCCTCCAAGTTTCATCCGATATCCATTCACTTCTTCTTCCACGAAATTTACCGAGAGTACCATGGCTCGTCGTGGTAAAGGCATTCTTGATTCCACACCACTGTTCTTCGACTGTCACGTCCGTCGGCAATTCCGAGGCTCGGGATTCCAGCTGTTCAACGTATGCCCTTTTCACCTCTGGATTCTCCAACCGACGGACGTCGTACCGACACCCGACTTTCTCCTCGCGCCGTTGGACACGCGCAACTCTCAGTCGTATTTCGCCAAGGATGAGGTGATGATCAGATGCAATGTCTGCGCTTCGTTTGTTGCGGACATCAAGAAGGCTCCTTCTCCATTTTCGGCTGATGCAGATGTGGTCAATTTGATTTTCTGTTCGGCCATCTCGAGATACCCAAGTGACCTTATGTGCTGGTCGATGGGGGAAGAGCGATCCACCGATCACCATGTTGTTGTTGCCACAAAATTCTACAAACAGCTCTCCGTTTTCGCTCATCTGTCCTAGACCATGGCGCCTCATGATGCGCTCAAGGTCCTGATTGTCGGAGCCAATCTTTGCGTTGAAGTCGCCCAAATGGATTTGAATGTCACCCTTCGGAATTTTCTCTACCACGCTGTTCAGTTGACTGTAAAACTGCTCTTTCTTCTGCAAGTCGGCAACGTCAGTTGGCGCATAACACTGGACCATTGTAAGGCTTCTAACCCGTGTTCTAAATCTGGCTACGATTATTCTTTCGTTTATCGGTTCCCATCTAATGAGGGCCGCGTTGACTCAGTTGACTTCATCGAGTTAAATTCACTGTTAGATTTTACGGCAGAAAATGCTCATCGTGTCCGATCAATAGTGCCCCGAGACAACAAGTTAAAGTTAAAACGCCTTTTAGAATAGATGATAGTGAAAAATCAAAAATTTAATTATGGTGAAAATTGAGGAACAATAAATGTGTACATTATATTTCAGTGCGTACATTATAGATCAAGATGATTTAACGATCATGAGAGCTTATTTTCCGCAGTTTCTACCTAAGTATGTGCATACATGCATTTTTTAGATGAGTTAGTTCGACAAATCTTCAATGTAACGCTTACACCATATCCGGACCCTAGGCTTCGTATGAAATGTTATGGAATGAATGTAGTTGTGTTGATGTCTGTTTATTTTGTAAGAACGAGTCAATCAGGTTATCGCAGGTATTCCGGTATCCCTCTTCCAGGAGATAGATTTCAACATGCTCCTCAAAACACATCGTTTCATTTAAATGGTGGATTTTAAACAAAAAAAAGCATGATTAAATGATACCCAGTTTAATGAACACTGTACAAATGAGTTAAACGAGTCATATGTTCTGATTTGCTGAACTATGTGCAAGTCATTAAACTGTAATTCTCAAACAAATTTTGAGTTATCTCGAAAAACGAGCTGAATGGTATGAGCTCGGCTTTGCGTTTGCTCGCTCTAATTGTGATAAATAGTCAAACTTGTCTGTGGTCGAAATGATTGAATTGGTTTTTATTTGTTGCTTCTTCGTACATTAACTGGGTCAAGTTTATTGTGCTTAAAGGACACTTTGTTGAGAAAAATGAAGCGCTACAAGTTTGTGACACTTTCTATCTGGAACTGCCCACTTACAAATTGTAAGTTACAATCGAAACCTGCAAAATATGTTTTGAATAAGCCCTCCCGTTGATACATGAATTCAGTTATCTGAATGGTGAATCAAGCGGCCCAACTTTGTTTGGAGTTAAATCTGATTTTTAACTTGATTGTATTCAGTTCTTAATATTTATTTAGACTTTTTATTTAAATTTTCTCTAAGATTCCTATTCATTCATTATTATGTATCTTTTTGTTGTTATTTTAAACATTATTTTTGCATAATTTTTGTACAATAAGAAGAGCAGTTATTGTTTATTCCTTTATGGCGTAATGAAGATTCGATTTTTGTTTTTTAACTAACAGCTTACAAGTTATGCTTAATTCGAATTAACGTCAATTGGATTGAACGAAAAGTCGTCAAAAGGAGGAAAAACGGAAAACCCGTCAGAGGTCCTTCTGTCTTCAATGAAATATTTAAAACAAAAAAAAAGTTAACACCTAGAGTAAGACCGTTACAAACCATCACCTGGCCATTCCATGTGGTTGGATAATTCGCAACGTGCTTCTCGCATCCATGGACGTCATTAGAAGTTTTTTTCCTTTTCCGTTTGCAACCCATTTTTGTTTTCCCTTTGAGGTGAATGTTTGTGTGTATTCTTGAAAAATTTATTAAATAATCATGTTTTTGATGGACGTGAGAGTGTATCGGTGATTTAATTACACAAAAGCGAGCATTAAAGGGCTAAAGACACAATTTTCAAGTCACATTTTGCAGTCCAGATTAGGCAAAAGTAATACAAAAAAGATGAAAACTAAAACTGAATAGAAAAAATATGCAGATATTAACTGAAGCAAAAATCAACCACCTCCAACGCAAAAGTTAGTTAGCCCTCCAACATCGATCCGACTTTGACCGAGAAGGTTTGATTAGTAAAAAATCACTTCGATGGCTTCCGCCTTCGCCTTCAAATAAACAATCAAATCAACAACGTCGTCCTTGTTCGAAAAGGGTGAGAAATACGGGCGGTAATTGGAACTATATTGGCCGTTTAAGCCGGAGATGCCCGAGACATCTTTGAACTGGTTCACGTGAACTTTGCCTTCACGTGGACCGTAAAAAAAGATGCAATGTGAGCTGGCTTGCAGGTGGAAGCTGAAATAAGCTTCACACTTCTCAATAGTTTTTTTTTCTCAACAAATCCAGCTAACAACAACGGTTAGACGGTGTTAATGCTAGGCGAACACCTTTTCAAAATGATTCACAGCTGAGCCTTTCGTATATTTTCCTGCTTTTGCTCTTTATGCTACGAAACTTTTGAGTCCATTTAACCGAGAAATTATGACGCACTCTGAACTTCTGAACTGGCTGGAGCATCCTTGTATGTTCTAGAAAGAATAATGTTAACAAAGCGAGGAGAAAGAAAAAAACTCGTCGAGATAGTTATATGACTTAAATGGAAAGTGGCCATGTTTTTTTTCCATGAGAACACCTTTTTACTACCCAGGAAAGACGTTCCATTTCTCAGATTGTGTTCAATTAAAAAACGCTTGACGAAAAAAACTGTTAGGCATCTTAAGAAATTAATCGACACCAGATGGTTCCATCCTGTTCCATCATTTTCAATGCTTCTCAAGGCAGGTTCGCACGGATAACTCAAACATTGATTGCCATCATTTTGACGGAGGCATCATCATAAAAGAGCCTGTTTTTTTTTTCATCGAACGCCACACGTGAGCTGACTTTCATTCATCATCATTAAACGGATAGCATCATCGTTATTTTTATGCGATAAAGTTCTTGTTAAGCATTTGAAGGTAGATGCACCTTTTAAAGGTGTTGATCAGCAGAGAGTATATTTCATCAGTGGCAGTCTCATTTACAATTAATTTGAATTTTTTTCCTAAACTTAACTCTCATTGAAAAACTTATTGCACAGGCAAATTTAATATACAAACTAAGGGTTCACGCTAGTTGATCCCACCATATGTTGTAGCACGTAAATATTTGTGGTATGTTGAGAGTGATTATTTCCTGTTCACGTATCTTCATCTTGTATGTTGGAGACGATCTTGATAATCATTTCTACTTATGTGGAGCGGCTTTGTGACAAGGTAAGATTTCATGGTTTAATATAATTTAATTTCCCCTCAATGCCTTGGAGAAATGTTATTGCATTATTCAATGCATTATGTGAATTCCATAAAAAATGGTTTTAAAGCAAACCAAGCAAAAATTGCTCTGCAATAGCACTGAAAACTGTTCATTAATTATTTTCACAGCAACTGTTCTATGTTGACTCAATCGCAGAACTTTATTTTAGCATGAAGCAAACTTTCGGCCATTCACTGTACGCGCACCAAGCTTAATCTTAAATCTTGTTTCTTCTACACTCAAATAAAACAAAATAATCATGAAAACTTATGAAGAAAATGAGAAACAGAGTTTGGTGAAATTGATTTTCGAAATCAAAACGCTTGGATATAACGTGTATGATAATTCTTCTTCTCCTATAGCGACCGTCAAAAAACTTGAATTTTACGAAGTTTCATGGTGAACACCTATGACCCCGTGCCGATTATCCGATGCATAAAGTCACTTTATATATGTTATCACTTATTGATTTTTCTCGCCGAGAAAAATCAATAAGTGATAACATATAAAAGGAACCGGTGATTAAGTCTTGTCAATAAAGTCACTTTGCCACATTTTATGTTAATGGGGATCTTTCAACAACTAAAAACTTACCTTAATCATATCAGAATGTTCTTAAATTCTGCAGATGAACTTTTTTACGCCACTGAACGAAATGCCCATGCTAGGTGTTTGGAAAGGAATCCAGACTTAGCCTAATAAATAAGTTGCTCATCTACAAACAGCTGTTCCGACCAGTGATAATGTATGCAGTTCCGATTTGGTCTAGCTGCTGCGCGACGAGGAAGAAAGCCATCCAGAGGATTCACAACAAGGATCTGAAAATGATTTTGCGGCTTCCACCTTGGCACAGCACCGAAGATCTTCATCGGATTGCGGGCATTGAATCGATCGAAGAGATGGCCAACAAAATCATCTCCAACTTCAGAGGCAAATCGATGCAGTCTTCCATTGCAGAGATTCGCTCTCTACAATTAAGTTAGTTTTTAGGATCTAGGATTAAGTTTATACATCTTTTTGCTCTACAGGATATTCTCCTCAAATACTTTATTGCTATACTAAATTTAAATCAAATAAACATTGTTTAGATTTTACTGAATCAAAGAGTTGAACTGATCATAATTGATCTGAACTCTGAACACTTAATTTACTTCAATAATGTAACTTAAATGTAATGATTAAAAGACTAATAAAGACATATTAAAAAAAATAGGCGTTTGGAAAGTGATAAGCAATTTTTTTCCACGCACTGATCTGGTTATAATCGGTAAATATAGTTTTTTTTGTTAGGGCTTTATTTTATACTAGCTCTGTGTGTGTTGTGACACATCCATTTGGAAAATGCAAAATAATTGTTTCTTGAACTTTATGAACATAAACTTAAAATCATTGTCTGTTTATCTTTAACTGTAGGTCTTTAGCGAACCGTGAGCAATACCACCCAAAAACCGTTTTTTAATTTAAAAAAAAATTACATTAAAAGACTTGTCAATTTTTTCAAATGATTTGAGATAATTTATAAATTATCCAAAAGTTATGTTGGAAAAGCTACTGTTTCTCGGATCACTGGTAATGAGGCGTCAATTTGTTCGACCGCCCGTCTCATTAACAGTGATGAATACCACCCTTAAAAAATTTAGACCAACTTTTTTAACTCTTATCGAAATGCAGTCTTCGGATGAAATATTTATCATAGTTTAAGCTTTAAGAAAAACCGTATTCAAAAGAAAGCGGCCGGATGGTGCCAAAGTTATTTGGCTGGTTTTTCATGTCTCTCCCGAAAAAATGTCTCAAAATCCCATACACACTTCAGGCTCGTTGAGTGACCCCTTCCCGTGAACCGATCTGGTCCAAATTTGACATGAGATATTGTACTAGGCCTAGGATCAATTTAAGCTTGCAGCGCACAACATTCCACAGGTTTTGAATCTCCCATATAAAGTTGGGGCAATCTATTGCCCATATATTCTATAACCAATTCGAGATATGTCAAATCTTGCCAGAATGACGAAATGGTTTTAAAAACTTCCCGGATTTTTCCCGTGTTTGTGTCCGAAAACAATTTTTAGAGTTGATTTAACAGAGTTAATGAACATCATTTTATTTAATCCTTAGATATAATTTGAGCGCTGCTAGAGATTTTTATCTAAGATTTCAATAGATACAAATGGATTTCATATTCAAACGATGATTTCAGACACATGTGGGCTAGTTCTCGAAAATACATCAACTATTCGAAGATGGTTTTTGAATAGTCATTGAACTAAACAAATATTAAAATAACATTTATATACACATCCTTTACACTTTTGAACACGTTTAACACGCTATAGGGTTTTTCAAACCGATCAATCTTTTAGCGTGATAAAATCGACCATGAATTTGGCGGAGAGCTGATAAAAACCAGGGTTGCTAGCGAACTGGAAATACCAAGAAAAACTTTTGAATTTCATCTCATCACAGGGAAACCGAGAATTTCGGCTTATCACCGGAAAATTGTCATGATAGAAAATTTTTCACAGAATTTCAAAAATTCTCTT
The DNA here is from genome assembly GCF_029784155.1 of Uranotaenia lowii. Lineage (NCBI taxonomy): Eukaryota > Metazoa > Arthropoda > Insecta > Diptera > Culicidae > Uranotaenia > Uranotaenia lowii. The sequence goes on along the minus strand of NC_073693.1, from coordinate 98,382,581 downwards.
AAATCAATTTCTTAAATAGTTTTTGGCAGTTAAAATCCCAGAAAAATAAAGTTTTTGGCACACCCAAAATAATTGTCACTTAAAAAATAAGTGACATCTGTAGTAAATTCTCGCCATACGTAATTTCATTTGAATTTTAAGTGATGGGTCAAGTGAATTCACTTAAGTGACCGGGCAAGTGAATTACACTATGACGTTCGAGTGAAATTTATCTGAGTTTCTAAGTAAGATTCTAGTTAATTATCTCTCGCGTTTTTTAATAAAAGAACACTTATAGAACAGCACTACGATTTCAAATACTTACATTACGCTTTCGCCATAAATTTATGGCGAAAGGAAAATTCCATTGTAATCCCAATTAGGCAGATCGGTTACTGCGGATAGTGCGACTTCTAAATCTTCCCTGCTGCATACCAGAAAATCCGTCCCGTTCAACCCACAAGCTGAAACATGATAACACCCTTAAGTAACTTTTTCTTACATCACGTTTAACACAAACTACCGCCAAAATCGCCTATAAAAGTATTGGGAAAATCCAAATTCAGCATAAGCTTTAAACGCTGCTCTTTAGAATTTGCCATTTTGAACTCTGAAAATAAACACAATTACAACCTGACAATCACTTGAAATTCAAGTGATGGGGAAGTGAATATTTTTTCTCACTTCAAATTCAAGTGACGACTGAAGTGAATGTGGATGAATTCACTTGAAATTTAAGTGACTGCCAAGTGAAATGTATATGTCGCACTTGAATGGAAGAAAATCACTGGATCCTTGTTTTTAAGTGAAAAATCATGTGTATTTTAAGAGTGAATTTGGGTTCAGTGCAGTCTCGATATAGATTTACCTTACACGCAAAATAATCTACACGTAGCGGTTACGTGAAAAACTACATAATTTTTATCCACCTGATTTTCACGTAGATGCTACGGAATAAATATGTAAACGGAATATATATGAAATCTACGTGAATTTTTAGTGAGTGTGATATGATGTGATAATGAAAGACTCGTGAAATTCCTTTAGTTTTGAAATGTAATTAAGGTCGATTCGCTCGTTTCTTTTGGTTTTCTTTTTATTTTGATTAAAAAAACAAGATTGTTATTTAAACAAAGTTTATTTTAAACCTTTTCGCCCAACACAAATAGAACACCATCACTTTACCACAAAAAAATCTGCAACAATTCGCATTCCGGGCCTGGTTCAATTGTGTAACCCTGTAGAAATAACAAAAAAATGGAATAAATAAAAATGAATTTTATGAATAGTAAGTATGTTACCTTACCCAGATTAGTCGAGAATTCGTCGTTTCATAATCCCATTCAGTTCCGTCAGGATGTCCGGAAACCTAACATCAACCTTCCGCAAAAGGATCTTCCGTGGCCTTAAAGAACAATTTATTTGGTTAGGAATTTAAATTTCATTGACCAAATCAAAAGTAAATAAAGCTATTCGGCTACGAATTACGAATATTGTGACAATTACTTACCTTCCAAATAATCCTAAGGCAATTGACAGATGTCACGGTTTTCGGTATGGTCCTAGCGATAAAATAAAACCTAACTTTCTCAAACATTTTCCCTAGAACGAACATAGTTATAAAACTGACCTTTTCTTATCAGAATTTGTGGAAAAACAAATACTCGAAACCGATTTAAAGCATCCACTTAGACTTTACGTGGATTTTCAAGAGGCAATGATGTTGCAGTATAGTAGTTACTACCAGGGTGGACTTGAAAAATTCTGGTTACTACAAGATTCATGTTGAATCGATATGATGCAACTAAATTTTAGTTTACGTGAAAAATCCCATAAAAATAATTTCTAAATTATTTTGGGTGTATAAAGATTTATTTTTGTTCATTAGTGAACAAACGAAGTTTTAATAGCTTTTCTAGCTCAATGCGGACCAAAAACAAGATATTCATTTTTTTTCGCTCTCCGCAAGTATGCTACTTTTACAAACATAACTCAAATATTATAAATTTTATAACATAACATTTGATACTGCACGGAGAAAAATAAATAGATTTTTTTTCTTTTTTATAGGAGTCAAACCCATTAAGGTCATTCTTCCTCGAAAAATACGGTCCTTTGGAGATTTTTTAGGGTAAAAAAATCTAAACTTTGAGAGCTTTGAGGCTGGTTTGCGAAATAAGACATGACCCATTTGGATTCCACCCGCATTTCGGTGTTTCTCTGCGTAGGTTTCTTCGCGGTCCTTAACGTATTACTTAATAAACTATTATGTTATCTAGTTTCCGATCACCAGTTTTAGTTGTCGACGTCAAATGATTCAGTGTTCGATATACGTATTTCATTAAATTATTTCGTGTATAAAAAAAAAACAATATTTAGACAGTGTGAGACATTTTAAAGCAGAGTTGCATTTTTCTGATGAAAGGAATTCCATTTTCCCCATAAAAAGAAAGTTATTCCTTGAAACAACAAAAACCCTATGAAATACATCAAAGGAATGTTGATTTCATCAATTGAATGTTTTCGTGGTTGATTGAGATCATTCAAGTATTATCTCAGTCAGAAGAATGCCCAAGCACTTACGAAACGTACATAAAAAATATTTTATTGATAAAAAAAAATTATGGTTTAAAAATTCATCAGCCATATTAAAGTATGTAAGCGGAATTTTATAGGAACTGGGAATAAATAAACAATTGGCCTAAATTCCAAAAAAATATTTATATATAGGAGTTCACTAGCACATTTAAAGTTTATGTTTTCACTTAAACTCAATCAATCCTAATTTGACGACTCAAAACTAATAAAAAACAAAGTTTCATTTGTTAATCCATCATAAAATGATTTAAAAGCGCCACAATAAGTTGTTTGTCTGCCTGAATAAAACCTAAGCCACAGTGTGAAAAATAAATTAAAATTGAATTTTATGATTTAAAATGCGACAAAAAAAATTGCAACATTTAATCCATAGATAATATGTTCTGAACTTTTTTTATTGTGCAAAATAGGTAATTTTCATACCAAAAAGAATATTTTCAATCATTCAAAACTCTGCTAGATCCACCACCGATATCCTTATTTCAGATGGAAAAGATGGAAAAGGTTCCATTTATCATAAAAAATAATCACACAAAAGACACATTCCACCGTCACGTGAAATCGCTTATCCAGACTTTTTGGAACTGTTATCATTCTAGAAGTCAACCAATTTACTTGAAAATTGTGACGTGAATTCCCTCAGTTAAAACAGAACAGGATAGTCTACTGGATTCACGTCACGAAATTTCAAGTTATTCTGAACAATTCTTTAGAGCCTTCACCTTCAAATTTTATGTACACTTTTGGATAGGCTGGCGTGAGTCTAGTAACCCAGGCGTATTGGGTTCGATTCCCGATATCGGCAAGAAGAACTTTTGGATTCGAATCCCAGAGACTATTGCAAGCGGAGTGGATTGCCAACCATTGTAGGTCTCTGGAGGTTGGATGCCTTCCCTCGACGAACCATTGGCCGTGGAAGCCTGAGAAGCAGTTCGAAGGCAAAGCCACACAGACATAGGCTGGACCTTGCTACCGATGGGAGAACCATACATACATACATTTTACCAGTTTTTTTTAAGTGAAAACCCTGTTTTTTTCATAAAATCATTCACAGGATTTTACTTATAGAATTGATTATACAAGGCAACAAAATTCAGATTTTCATGTACATTTTATTAAAAAAAAACTTTTATAGGTTGCCTTTACAGAATTGCTAAATTATGAAAATTTGTGGAATTTGCAAATATTCTGTGATGAACTAGTTTCATTTAGCAGAAAATGCACTTAACTGAATAATGCAATTTGAATCAATGATCAGCTCATTTATGTAATGACCCAGCATATAAAATTAAAGCATTAATCTGCCCAGCTATTACATTAGGAAAAAGAGGCATACCACAAGTGAATAGTTGATGGAAGTCCCTGTACAACATGATATAATTATCTTAAGGTAAGTAAGGCATGTCGTGCGTGGCTCCAAGTTACAGTTGCTCGTTTCCCGAAAGAACAGTTCATCACCGAGAAGAACTGGTTCTGGATCATCTAATGAATCTCCTGAAGCATCAGCATCGGTACATCATCATTTCTTCGGAAAGTTCTAATGCCTGTAAGGGCTGTTAATGAGTTTGCCAATGAAGATGGAACCATCTAAGTATAAAAGAAAGGCCCCTGCCAGGGAGTGCCGATAATAGTGCAAAGTAAGTCAACCAGAATCGATCTCATCAAGTAAATTCCTTGGTGCTCTTGAAGTGCAGAACCATCAACAACTAGAGTGACAATGTTCAAATATGTGAGTGATCTATCTGCATAGTGTCGATTTCCTGTCCGAAGAAACAACAAACAGTTTGCAAGTGGCAGGCTGTTACGGTGCATAATTGAAAAGCAATTTTCATAAGTGCTTTTAAAGTGACGTTGCAGTTGTATTTTTAATTTGACATCATCCTCTGCTAGCGTGATACATCATATGTTGCTGTAGAGTGTACAAGTGAAAAAAGCAATGCATTTTCTGAACAATAATGGAGAAGTTATCACTGTTCAGCTATGCGTTTTATTAAATTAACTCTTTTTTTCGAGCTCACGAATATATTTATTTTTCATTATCATTATCATTTAAATGAAAATATTCCCTTTTTTTTATCCCAATCATTCCAGCTAATTTTGGTCAGTTTATTCGCCATCGCCTGCAGCTACCCTGCGACAACCTTCCTAACGGCCCAACCAATAACGACCATCAACAATTTGGGTCCGGCTCCCATTGCCTATCCACTGCTTCCGGCGGCGGCATCTCCATCTTCCGTAACCGAAGTCGAATACCAGGCTCCGGGCATCAGTAAAGTGACCGAATATGCGGCGACACCCCTGGAACCAATTGTGGCCGCATCGCCTTATTTTGCCGTGTATTGAATGAAGCGAATGAATGAATGAATGGACAAGACTGCGTTCCGATAAGACTGATAGGAAATTGAACGGGATATGAATGTCGGGAGCAAATATTGTTGCTTTTTCTTCGGTGGTTTCTCTGGTCAAATAAAGTGATTTTATTCGCTCTATAGTTTGGTGCAATTTGCGTTTTGATCTCGTTGATGATGACGACATTGTAATAAGGTTGATAAGTTGTCAGTTTCACTAGACTTTCACTTCTTTATATATTTAATCGTTGCATACTTTCAATCAATTCCTTTCAGATACCAGTACCATGTTGACAGAAAAGTGATTTATATACCTTCCCATATCAAATTTGATTCTATTTGCTTAATTACTTCTCTAGTTTTACCAACAAAATTGAATTGGAGCCCCCTCTTCTTCCTGAGTACTGAAAGAAGAATGGTGTTTCAAATAATAATAGAACCATTTTTCGTACTCAAATATATCCCATCTCACATTTGGTTCCATTTGGTAGATAAATTCTTGGTTTATGCAAAACAATTGTATGGGAGCTTCCTCGTGCCTAATTTTTTCCCCAATTGAAGAAGAAAGGAGTCTCAAATAAGTAAATAATCTTTTCTTGCACCCAATTTCCCTCCCATGCCAAATTTGGTTACATTTCCTCGATAAGCTCCAAAGTTATGCGAAAAATTTGTATAATATCAGTTCTCGAGCTATGCAAACATGTGACATTTCTTTGAAAGACCCCTTCCCCCTTTCAGTGGCAGAGACCATAATAGGAACCTTTCCAGGCCTCAAAAGCATCCACCTGCCAAGTTTCAAGTAAATCCGATCAGTATTTTCCGAGTCTATAGGGAACAGACAGACATAAATATACTTTTATATACATACATAGATAGGAGAGAATGAGGATACTTGATGCCTGGGATACTTGATTCCTCAGCTATATCTCGAAACTGGAATGTCTTACAAAAATCAAATGTTCTAGAAAATGTTGCTAAATAGAACAGAACAACAAACCTCTTGTCTCAAATAATTAAAAAAAAAATATTTTGAGTTTTCGCACTTTGTTTGAAAAATGTAACAAAATGTGACTTGAAATATTTTTGATAACTTTTAAATGATTCCCAACGGGAAAAATTAAAATGAAAAAAAAAATATTCCAATATGTTAATCGTTAGAATATAATATGAACTTCTTAATGCCAACTTTATATTTTTCATCTGAATAAAATAGGGGAGAATGGGGTAACGTGGGCCACTCTAAATATCTCAGCTGTGTGTTGAGATAAAAATCTAAATCCAACTGTCATCGTCGTCGCTTTGCGTAAGCATGTTTTTCTATATGTTGTTGACTTATGTACGTCATATGCTTCTTTTATTTAACTACCCTAGAAAAATGTACTTACATAATTAAAAAAGCACCTGCAAATTGCATCCGTGGGAGACCTAAAGTACATAACAAAAATATGCTCATACGCTTATGATCTTAGTTTTATCATGTTCTTTAACGTAGAAAAGGAATTTTTGAAAAAACAAAAATAAGTCACACAAACGCAACCATTTTGCAAATAATAGCTTGTGGGGAATCGTAAGCCATATTTTGTGGAGTATCTTTGGCCACCGATATTTTGGTCTTTTTCAGAACTTAAAATACGTTTTTCCTATCTGCAAAGTTTTGTTATGCCAAATAAACTGCCGTTCCAAGCAATATTGTCCCATGTGGAAAAACGAGCAAACGAGAAAAACGCGATCGAAATTTCAGCTATATTTCCAATTTTTCTCTCAAACTAAAAATTCACCGATAGTTTTTTCGTAGTGAACAGTTCAAGTTAATCATTTTGCAATGTTTCCTCTCAAAAAAAATTACATTTCCTACAAAAAACAACAAACTAGAGCCAAAATTGCTCCGTGTGACACTTCTGCGTAGAATCAGAACGCCTCCACGAAAAACTGTCACACGGCTACAACTTTTCTATCATTTTAAAAGCACGTATAGTTTATTTTTTCTCAAAAACTAATGTTAAACCGTAATTCGGGAAAAACGTTTCTCATTGTTTTTAAAAATGTATAGTTGAGTATGGATCTTGTAAGTAGTGCCTACTGGAAAGTGTTTAGTGAAAATTTCTCTGATTAAAACACTCAAGGCTTCTCGCTTCTCCTCCGCCCTCTATTTTGGTTTTTTTTTCGGTGAATAGCATTACATTCAACAGTTTAAACTCACCTTAAGAGAATTTCGATAAAATTTGCATTTTTCATAGAATTTTCTCTAGTGTGACATTCTTGCGTAGAACTATCAACATAGAGACAACCACCTTGATGAAAATTTCGTATAAGTTCAGAACAAAGTATACTTGTTTGTGTTTTTATTCGAAAGTTAACACTAAAAGAGATTGTTTCCAGCAAAAAAGTGAAAATGACCCAAAAGTGACATGGGACAGACAGTAAAGAGTTATGAAAAATATTTGGTCCATTTTTCCAGTGCGATAGAGACGAACATAAATCCTATATAAATGATTTTGCTGAAACGTTCGTGAGCCAGGAATTGGCAACTATTTTCCTCATTTTTTTGACGTCATATCTATGAAACTAGAATAGCTAGGTAGAATCTGAATCCTTTATTGAATGTAGGAAAGTAAATAGATTAAAAATCAAGTTTTGTTTTTTTTTTTATGGAGCTTTGTTAGTTCATTCGCTATCAATGATTGGTTTCACTCAAAACTGATTAATTTGAATGTACGCAATGTTTTAATTTTAATTTAATACGCAATATTAACAAATCTAGAGGTGAATTACAAATTCTGACAACTGATTCGAATGCAAACCCACAAAATCTTCCCCATTCAATTTTGAATCAAATACATAAAAAATGTGGCTCTCCTGTGTTATCAATTGATTCAAAATTCTCATAGTTATCAACTCGTACACGTACACGTTTTTTTAATGTGCATATTTCAATCCTGTGGTTTCAGAGCTACAAATATTATTATTATCATCTAGAACTACAAAGCAGTTTGATTGACATGTGTTTATCTTGTCCATAACTTCTCAGCGTAAAGCAGAATGTAATCTGACACCAGAAATGTTCCTGAAAATTGAACCATAATCCCTCCTTACCTTCTAAGAGCCAAATTCTTCGAGGTTCACCAATTACGCTTTTTCTTGGGGGAAAACAACTTGTTCTTAGAAAACGGAACATCAAAGGCATACACATAAGAAGCTACGCCGGATTTAACTATGTCTGCTGACGGAGCTGTTGATGGGTTTGAAAGCTTTCCCGAGAAAACGTTTTGGGTGAACCTTTTTCGAACATCTGATTCCGGGGGGAGGTGGAAGGATGAACAAAAACATGACCCGATTCATTTGTCGTCCTTCGGGTATACTTTTGGGAGAAGAGAGCTTGCGTTTAATGTTGAAATCTTCCAGAGAGCTTACAGGAGCGTTTGGTCCTTACAGCATCCGTTCTGCTCTGCATTTTATTTTTGCGCCTTCGAAATCGTCCCGTGCAGTGCGGGTGGAAAGCTATAAAAGTTCAGTGAAAGCGTGGAATGTCCTCACTTAACATTCGACTTTGGTGCCGATAAGTTTGTCTTGAATCTTGAAGAGATTCTTAAGTGGTTTAATCAGCCAAAAGCCTGAAGGGTCACTGTTCGCATTGAAGATCATAGAACGGATAATTTATGGTGTCACGGTGAAAATGTTGGCTTGTGAAAAAATGGATAACAATAACCTATCACCGAGCTTTGGGATTACAAACGGAACCGGAAACAACAACAACAGCAGTGAAAACATCTATATTGACATTCCGACGCCTTCGACCAGAAGTGTGTCCCCGTTGTCTTCGGCCTCGCCGGGGAAGGACAAATCGTATGGGTTTTTCCAAAATATTTACCGGAAAATAAGTTTGAAGTCCAGTGAAGATCTGAATGGGTCGAATGCGGAAGAAAACTCGCGTAGTTCTTCGGTAGACTCGTGCTCATCTTTTAGTGAACAGTTGCAAGCACCGCCCAAAAGAAGATCAAGTTCCGCGATCAAGTCGATGGACCAAATAATATCCACTCATGAACATTCCAGTGCCTCAAGTGATATGGAGAGTAATTCTTCGCATGATGTAGACAAATCCCTGAGGGAGTGCCGAAGGTCTTCCGTGCGAAAGTTGTTGGAAAACTTGAACATCTCCGGACCTATCAGATCCAGATCACTATCGCTCAGTAACGCTCCGGGGAATCTTCTGAGCCATAAAGGCTCTAAGGGCGAATCGAAGGCATCGCTATTCAGCAGCAATAGCATCTCGTCTTCGACTCCAGTTTCCCAAGGCTACAATGGATCGGGCAAACTGCCGCCCAAGAAGATTCTCCGACGACCTGTTTCCTATACGTACATCCGAGGAATTTCTGGCCTTCCGACGCAACGTGTTCCTCGAACATCGGTATGCTGCAGTCATTACGGGCGCTAACCTTAATCGGATATTCCCCTGAGTATTCCACGTCATATCAATTCAGATTCAAGTACTAATGGTTGATAACGGCTTAATTTAAGTTACGACTCGAAATGGCTTAGTTATCTGGCGGATTAGCGACATATTCGGAAAGAGAAGTCTGTAAATTAGCGAATACAGAAATGCTTGAACTCAACGCGAGAATCTAAAGTGCAATTATTCTAAAAAGTTCTATTCAAACCATCTGTTCTAATGCAACATAATGATATGATAAAATTTGACCAAAACAAAAAGAAAACGATTTTATGAGTAATGAGTAACCTTCACAAGACTAACAGTGATTTAATTCTAGCTTAAAATTAAACCCGAAGAGGCCATCCAATAACTTTGAAATCAAACAAACAGCAACTAGGTGATTATATTCCAAAATCAAACCTATTGGTAAAATGTTACTATTTCAATCGAACACCAATTAATTGTACACCCAACTCTTAAGAATTCTTAAAACAAGTATTTGATAATATTCTCAAATAGTGATCCTACTGTAAAAAGCACTCAATTAGTAGCCGCTCATACGATAAGTCCAAACATATAAACGAGCCAAAATAATGAGCTGCGCTCTTATCATCATCGTATCCTGACCACAGATGGATAAATCGGCATTGTATATAGATACAAACTATGCATACTGCTAATAGAATATGCATTTTCAGCATGTAATACCGTTCTTGTAGATATGGTCTAGTGTAACATATTCAATTTTTTGAGAATAAAATCTTAAAACAACTGTTGATATTAACTTTAAATATGTCAAGCAGTGTTGGTTATTAATATCCGAATATCTTGATGGGGGAGAAAACAATTCTGTTGTGTTGTGAACATATCGGTTGCAATCCTTTTTTTTAGTTCTGTTCAAATATTTTTTCTTACATTTTGAACCCCAAACGCGCATTTTCGAAAAAAACATAGTATTGATCAGGCCCGTGCGAAGGACCCGGTCATGAAGGGGGGGGGGGGGGGGTTTCAAAATTCAAATTTCAAATTGTGACATCAATATTTAAGAAAACACAGAAAACGAATGCGATTGAATAAAAGCTTCGGGAATATTCAAAAAAAATAGAAATAAAATTCATCAATTTAACCCAAAATAAAAAAGAAACTAAATCTGAATTCTCAAATAAATTTCAGAAAAGATCAGAAATTAATGATGATTTATAATTGTTCAGAAAAACCATAATAATTTTTGTTTATTAATCGTCTCAATTAACATTCCTATCCTTCATTTTCAATCGTAGGCTTGATTGAAAAACTCCACAGAAATATTTTAAATTTGAAGAAATATTTAATCATCATTTTTATAAAATCATGATAAGAAAAAAATCCATTTTGAACTTGAGAGAATACCTTTGTACCTATTGATGATTAAATTTAATTTGATACAAAGAAGAATATAAATTTTATTTTAAGAGTACCAGTGATCAAAATTGGTGATGACAACATTTTTTATTTTGTCCGGTTATCAACCTAAAAGACTCCAGTTCATTTCTGAAGTTTACAATTATTACTTCATATATTTATAATACAACATGTTCAGTTCATCATTGAAAGCTTTATTGCCAAAGTACAGGTTGGGAAATGGGTGATTTCTGAAAATAAAGAAGAAACTTCTGAAAAAAAATATTAAATTTCAAGTTTTGTTATAAATATTCAAAGTACAAAGCAAGTACTTATTTATATGATAATAAATGTTGTCCATAAAAATTTAGCTTTAAAGTTGCTGCTTCGAAAAATTTATAATCTTTTCATAAATTACAAAATTATTTACGATCAAAAACAGATTATTCAAAGTAATAAAAATAAGTAAAACCTTTATAATTTTCAAGCACAAGTTTTATAGTTGAAAATTTTTGGTGCTGAATATTTTAAAGCCATCAATTGAAATACTGGGTCCTAGAAAGGACAAACGGTAGAAACTAGGTTTCTCTTTAAAAAAAATTAGATTATGAGGCTTATTATGTTTTCAGAGCACAAAAATTCAGACTTGAAAGACAATGAGGAACTTTTTCAAATTATTTCTATGAAATTTATAATGTTTGACTACAAAAATCAGAAAATTCATGTGAAAAATTAAAATAAAAAAAATGAAATTCGGTAAATTTAATAGGATTTTATATTCAAACAAAATAATACGTTGAAAAATATACGTTTCTTATATCGATGATATGAAGTTTATAAATCTAAAAATTAGTCAGTTTCAAGTGAAATCAATCATTGATTACTGATGCTCTAACAAATCTTCATGAAATTGAAAAAAATCTTATTCCTTATTTGTGTATTATACTTAGTATATTTTGGAATAATAATGATGATGATTATGATGCATGATCTAAGAATGTTAAATTCGACAGTTTTTATTAAGTTATCATTATCATACAAGCATGTCCGACTCTAGTAAGAAAATTTTAAATAAAAAAGATATTATTTAATTTTACAAATTTGTTGAAACCTGCATTTGTTTTTCACTGAAAAGTATCTTAAATTAAATTTGATTGAAATGGAGTAACGTGAACAAGTAGAAGATGCTATAGCTATTTTTCGCAGAAATCAAAATTAGTTGCGATCTAGGGAAAAGTGGATAATTGATTTGAAGCCCTTTTTTTTCATTTTTATGTTTCAAAGATTTGTCAAAAAGTAGTAAATGATTTTCACCTATTTTCAAAAGTGATTTAAAAAACAAAGCTGTTAGACAAAAACTCAATTGCATATTTGGATTTGGGCACCCAAATTATTCAAAATCATCTCTTAAATTCTTTGCACCTAGGAAAAATGTGAAATTTGAGGCCTTGAGTAATATGTCAAAAAAATTTTGGATATGGAGTTTAGGATTCTAAAGAATGAGAAACAAAAATTACAATTGAGGCTGAAATTGGATTCTTGAGAAATTTTTCATATCTGCATAAAATTTGAAATGACAAACACCTTTTTTAATAATCAAAGTGGTTAGTTACAAAGTCATCGATACTAGGATTTTGACTATGGAAAACTATGTAAAATTAGTGTTCTATGAATGAATTTTGAAGTTCAAATGGTTGGTTTCAATTGTTAAACTTGTTTAGTTACACTTCTTGGTAAAAACCCATTTTTAACACGAGTTATTTAGAGTTTTTGTGAATAAAGATTTGAGTTTCAATACAAAAGGTATTAACTGAATTACAAATCGAAATCTACGTCTACAATTGATTAGTTTCAACTCGTGAATATAGATCCGTAGAACGAAATGTCTTTGGCCTAAAGAATGATTTAAGACGAAATTCCGCCGGAGGCGAGCCGAACTTCTGACATATTTGTCAACACTCATTTTCCAACACCTTTTGGGGTCAAGTGATTTCCGGTAAATTCATTTCTTGTACTGAAAGTTTTACTTAGAAAAAATCTCCATGGGGGGGGGGGGGCTTAAACCCCTTAAACCTCCCCCGTTCGCACGGCCTTGGTGTTGATGCTTACCTTAAGGGATGAAAATAAGAAAATTTTCATAGATAATTTTACTACAAAAACGAACAAAATAAGGATTGTATAGAACTCTCTAGGCAAACTTCTTTTGTCTGTTTTCTTGGAAATTCACTGCTTACATGAGCTTCTGATTATTATTTTTTTTTACAGATTTGCTCTTGAAAGAATCAAGGGAATAGAACTTTTTTTTTTAAATAAAACCAAAAACTCGATATCAACAAATGACGATGATATGAGACAAACACTACAACGCACAAATCTAAACTTTCAGGAGAAATTAATCATTTCCTTCCAGGAGTTTTCATTTTATTAGGCGAAGTGTTTGTTGAATGCTTTCAGAAGAACTTAAATTTGAAATTCCAAATTCAAGAATTTAAAAAATTGTTGAATAAAAACCAAATTTCTTTTTTTTGAACAGGATTTATCAGCTTTCTCAAACATAGGAAACAGTTTAAGGGTACATCAAGTTTAGACATAGTTATTGATAATCTTCTGATTAATTTTTTATCTTATTGATCAAAGCAACCCCAGTTTACGGTACCTAATCAAAAAAAATAATGTAGTTCAACTTCAAAAAGTTGAAAAAGTAAATTTTTTAAAGCAATTTTGTTTTTCATCCCACATACAGTCAGTGACAAAAGTTAGTAACCAAGAACATTTTTTACCATCATCTTTTGCTTATGTGCCTTATGAAATGTTAAAAAATGTATGAAATAAAATGTAGGTACTGACTGACTGCTACTATTTGCGTTCCTTAAGACTATCATAAAGTTCATTTCTAGCCGCAGCCCGTGGCGTAGAGGATAGCCTTCCAGTCTTCTAAGCCAGCAGATATGAGATCGAATCCCGGTCACGGCATACATAGTACACTTTCTGTGGGTTGGTGGTTTTAGCATTTGTAAGATGCTAGCCATCATATCGCTTGTACGCCTGTACGCTTAGAGTTAAGAAAAAGGAATCTCTTCGAGGAAACATCAAGTTTCATTGAAATCCTGTATGTGTTTGTGCTCGTTTGTGTTCGTTTCAAAAACAAAAAATTAAATTTTTGAAAAAAATTATTATCAAATGTGTTGGACCCATTTTAAATTATATCATCAGAATTCAATGAAGTCAGTAACCGTGTGAGGGAAAGAAATAAATTCATCATAAATAATAATTATAACAAGTAAAAACATACAGTGACCGAAACAAGAATATGTTTTTTTGCATGTTAAAATATGAATGATTGAAAATAACCAAAAATGTCTTCTACAATTTGTTTTGAATTGTTCAACGGATAAATCAAGCTTAAGTTTACTTTTTTTGGATGAAGCAATTGGTATTGAGGACCAAAAAATGAAAAAGAATGCAAAATAAGAATAGTACCACTTAAGTTTTTCTACAAAAACCATAAATATCTTTAAAACTACTGTGTAAAAGTAAATATTAATGCTTTTAAAGAACTATTTGAATAGATTCCTGCATTTGCAATTAAATTGAAAGTTAAGATGAGCTGGAACTTTGGCAGTGGTTTATTCTTGAGCTGGTGATTTTTTGTAAATCCGGGAAAGCTTTCCGCAGCGTGAGCTCCAGCAAAACTGTGTTGGAAAATTACCTCGAAATCATCAATATGGGCCTGAATAAATCTCAAAATCAATATTGAGAATTGATTGGGTTTTAACTGCAAGATAGTGCTGCCATCTACGACTTGAAGCTGGAAGTGTGGTTTACTAAAAAAAAACAAAGTTTTTGAATTCCAACCTGTTTTTTCTGATTCAAAATGAACCCAGAATGTTTGTTTCATCATTTCACGTCATGTTTATGAAGAAAGTAAGAAGTTTTGGTATTACAGCTCAAATGTCAAACTCCTTAGAACTAGAGGAGCATCTCTTGAAAGACCCTTCAAAACCTTTGGAATACTAGAAAACGTTACAGGGATCTATTCAAATAGTTTGTAGAAGCATTGTTATTTACGTTTACACAGTAAACTTTAAGAAATAATCATGATTTTTATAGAAAAATATAAGTGGTACCTACTATTCTTATTTTGAACCCTTTTCTTGTATATTTTAGGTCCTCAACGCCAATTGCTCCATCCAAAAAAAATTAATTTATGCTTGATTTATCCATACTTAAGACCATATTTGCAATACTCGAGTGCATGTGAGGTTCGCGATATCTATTAATTAAGGTTTCTGGACGTTGTAGATATCCAGAATTGTCCGGAATTTGATACCAAATTTGGGGAAGGTTCGGTGCTGTCTGGTTGCCGGGATTTTGTTGAAAATTGCTCGGATTTTGCACGGATTTATACACTTTATTGGAAAAATCTACAAAAAAAAAAACTTAAAAAAAATTTAATTGGCGTATCCTTAATCTGAACTATAGTTTATAACTGACAGGCTGACGTACTTCGAACAATACACAAAAATTTTTTTTTTGCGTCCAAAGACGAAATTTTTAGACCAAATGTTTTAAAAATAATCTTGAACGATTTTTATAAGCCTTTGAAATGATTTAAAATCGGCTGATGTGTTTTGACAAAATGCGATTCAAGCGCTTAACTTCAGAGTCGAAAATACTTGTGTTTTGACCAAATTTTCATGGATTTTTTTTTTAAATCAAATGCCCAGATTCTGCCAGATAATAAGATTAAATGGCACGAATTTACCCTGTCCGGATACGTTCGAGAAAAATTCTTGCAACCTTACAATAGAGCACCAGTTTTCCATTGTTCCTGAATGTTTTTGTTTTTCTGTGGATGTCTCTAAAATTCCTCATTGGGATTTGGAGGTATTTTGAACCGTTTAGAGATTTTGTACAGCAAGGCCGTGCGAACGCGGAGGTATAGGGGTTAAACCCTCCCTCCCCCGGTTAAACCCTCCCTCCCCCATAAACATTTTTTTCAAGTAAAATCTTCTATCCATGAAATTAATTCACCGTAGAAATGTGAAATTACTTGATCCCAAAAGGTGTTAAAAAATAAATGTTAATAAACATGTCAGAAGTTGGCTCGCCTACGACGGTATTTTGTCCATTTCACTCTGGATTAAGTTTGCCAGATTTTTTTCAGTACGTATCCGGGGGAATTTTTTTAAAACCCAAAAATTATTTAACCAAAAAAAAAATATTGAAAAAAAAATTTCTTATCAAAATTTATCGCCAGATTTCAAATTGTATTTAAAGCTTCCAAAAAACCTTTCTAATTTATTTTTACAAAACTTGCTCAAAAAATTTCGTTTGGGAAGCATGAATAAAAAATTTAAAACACAATTTGTTTTTTTTTATTTGCCAAACAAAGTGAATAAATCCGGTCTTTTTTCAATGATATTCGGGCAACCAGGGCTGTATTTGGTATTTCTTGGGGATCATTAAAATATTACGCTTTTAGGGGGGAGGGGGGGTATAGTGTGTTACGCTCTGTGGATTTTGCTTAAGAATTTTGAGACGAATGTGTTACGTAGGGGGGAAGGGGGGTTGAAAATGCTCGAAAATTGCGTTACATAATATTTGAACGGCCCCTTGTTCTTCTAAATTTTTAACTCAACATTCAAAAGGGGTTTCAAAAATTACACAAGGCCACAAAATTCACATTTTTCTGAAAGGCAAAGAATTTAAGCTCTTATTTTGATTATTTTGGTAAAATAGGTAAAATTTATTTTAAAAAAATCTGCGCTTTTCTGACAATACTTTAAAACATAACAAAAAAATTAAAAAGATTTATACAAATAAACTTTTTTTAAGACCGCAATCAACTTTTTAGGATCCTTCATCGTCATCATCTACACTCAGAAAAATACTATTAAGTTTGCCATAAGATTCTCTTATAAACTGGCGCCATAAGAAAGTTCATTGAAATTTATAAGATTGTCTTATGACGTGAATGAATTCTTCAAATGAACGCCTACTTCGTTGAGAGGTTTTTGCTTTCCATAAGAGGGTCTTATGGAAACAGAAAATGTCATGTTTGATGAGAATAACTCAAGATAATTGATATTAAAAACATTTTATTTATTTTCTAGCTTGTTTCTATCTAGTTTGTTACATCATTAGCACTAACAGCAGGACACAAACACTCGGTTCCAACACATTTATTCTGCCGCATCGGATCCTTTGAGTTTTTACTTTTTCCCGGTCAATATGCTGAAACGTAAACAAAAAATAATGTGTTTGAGTTTACAAATAATATCAACGTTTACAAAAAATAAACTATAATGGTTTCACGCCTCGTGTGACGATGAAAAATAATGACTGATGGAATGAATGCGTTCATTATTTTTTCACAATGCCGTTTCTTCTATTTTTCATAAGAATTTACTTTGAAAATTGGAAGAATTTCATAAGACTCTTATGAAAATCAATTTTACACTCTAAAAAGCGGTTCATAAGATGCATCTTATGAGAATCATAATAAGAATTTGCCTGAGTGTATATATTGTTTCTTAATTGCATAAAGTGAAATTAATAAATTCATAATCATTTTTTACTTTCATGTAGATTTGTTAGTTAATCAGTTTTTTAAACGGTTCACTTAATGTTATTATATTAAATCGTCTTCTTAGAATCGATCGTGATTTTTCAATTATTCTAGGAAAATTTCGAAAAACCATTCTTTATAGAAACTTTAAGAGTTAAATTTAATGTGAATTATATATGTACTTTCTTTGTGGTCTCAATATTTACCACACAACTTTTAATTCTTTTTTTTATCAGTTTAGTATTTGATAATTCAAGAAATCATCCAAACTGCTAATTAGTCAGTGAGTGTGCATTGAATATGTTGTATTTTAAATTTACAAAGTTATTTTTGTGAACTTCAATCATACATGAACTTTTCTAGCCGTTTATTTTAACAACTGTTAAAATTAGAAAATAAAATTGGATTTCATCTCTGACTTTGATCACTGTTAAATACACAATTTCATTTTCATCAGATAATATTTAAGTATTATCTATGTGTTTTGAATAGTTTCTCTAAAGTTCAAAGAGATTTTTTTCATTATCCAAAATTCACATTACGAATCTTGATTAAATATTTTATTCATGGTTCATTGCTGACCTGATCTGAAGTTTATTTTAGAACTCGA